>NC_037673.1:32181367-32397507 GCF_003255815.1 Theropithecus gelada | reverse complement strand
TTTTTTTTTTTTTTTTTTTTTTTTTTTTTTTTTTTTTTTTTTTTTTTGTATTTTTTAGTAGAGACGGGGTTTCACCGTGTTAGCCAGGATGGTCTCGATCTCCTGACCTCGTGATCCGCCCGTCTCGGCCTCCCAAAGTGCTGGGATTACAGGCTTGAGCCACCGCGCCCGGCCTTGCAGTGGTATTTTTAAATAGTCAAATTCATAGAATCAAAGAGTGGAATGGTGGTTGCCAAGGGCTGGGAGAAGGGAAATAAGGAGTTGCTAATCAACGAACAGAAAGTTTCAGCTAAGCAAGGTAAATAAGTTCTACAGATCTGCTATACAATTTTTTCCTTATAGTTAATTGCATTGTACATTTAAATATTTGTTAAAGAGAGTAGATCTCATGTTGTGTTCTTACCACAATAAAATCAAATTTTTTAAGAAGGATTTGCTGGGCCAGGTGCGATGGCTCACGCCTGTAATCCCAGTACTTCGGGAGGCCAAGACGGGTGGATCACCTGAGGTCAGGAGTTTGAGACTAGCCTGGCCAACATGGTGAAACCACATCTCTACTAAAAATATAAAAATTAGCTGAGCATGGTGGCGGGAGGCTGTAATCCCAGCTACTTGGGAGGCTGAGGCAGGAGAATAGCTTGAACCCAGAAGATGGAGGTTGCAGTGTGCTGAGATCATGCCATAGCACTCCAGCCTGGGCAACAAGAGCAAGACTCCGTCTCAAAAAAAAAAGAAGAAGGATTTGTTGTACAAGTTCATTGCGGGATTCTGAAGGAGTCTATGATTCTCATTATCAACCTGGTGTTAGAAGTCCTACATGACACCTCCAAAAGGAAAGCTGAAGATAAATGAAGGCTATACAAAATCACGTCTCCATGTAATCATGTGCTCACACCCTGACTCTTTGACATGCCCTCCTACTCTCCACCCGTACAATGTGCCTTTATCTGTCTCTTTGACTTCTGTTGCCTTTTTTTTTTTTTTTTTTTTTAACCTTTTTGATTGTGAGCCTTCGCTCAAAGAGTCTGCTTCAGGGTCTGTGTTTATCTGTCTGGCTTATATGAGAGGTAATGCCAATATTTAAATTGCCAACATTTAAATACCCGCTCTGTCTCTTTAAATTGCTGTGTTACTTGGGGCAAGTGCCTTAAACTTTCTGTGCATTAGCTTCCTCATCTGTAAAATGAGATAGTAACTCCCACAATGGAGTTATTAGGAGGATTAAATAAGATGGCACATGTAAAGTGATTAGAACAGGCTTGGCACAACAGTAGTTGTTTTTTTTTTATTAAAATATATACAAAGCAAAAGTCTTTGTTTCCACTGCTCTATACTCTGTGGAGCTGTTGCAGTCATCAGTGGCCCTGAATTGCAGCCTCTTGGTCTTGTGGCTGTGCATTGCACATTTTCAGGTAGCTTCCCTTGGAGGACTGGATTTCCACACTGCTAAGTCCCCGGGCTGGTTCCTTATCCATTACACCCAGTTAGTTGGGCACCTTCGCTGGGAGAAGAGATGCATGAACACTTGCCTGTTCCCTGCTCAGCTGTGGGCCCTGAGGTCCTTTCTTAGCAGGCTAAGCTGACCTTGACCAAGAAGGGAGGTGCAATAGGCACACCTGAGGCACCACAGTGGGGATCTGGAATCAGTCAGGTTGCTGGGGGCGTAATGTCTGCTATGCTTGAACTTCTCAAAACCCTGAGCCACAGGAACGTGCCACCCTCCAAACCTCTAAGTTCTACCTCTGTTTCCCATTGCTGGTCTGGGCCAGGAGTCCTCCGGTCTACAGGCCCGGTTTGTGTTTGTCATCTTGCCCTGCTCTCTCTGGCCCAAAGGGTCTCTGCTCAGTCTTCCTCTAAAGGCTTTATTGATTTTCCTTTCACATTTAAATCTGTGATCTACCTGAAATTGATCATGTCTCTAGTTTGAATATTCTGCAGAGAATTGAAGTGACAATGGTGTCTGTCCAGACTGTTCCTCCAGGTCCTGCTTTCTTACCCTGAAGAGCTGACTTTGTTCCTGCCCAATTCCAAGCCTGATCCCCCAGCATTCCCACTAAGTCTAGGCTCTCTATGTTCTCCCCTAAAATCTCCTGTTTATCACATCAGCCAGAATTGGTTTCCATTCCTTGCAACCAAAGATCCCTAATTTTTATACCCCCAGAAAAGTGGATGGCTCAGCTCTAGCTGTCTTGGGTGAAGGTGCTGGAAAGAAAGACCTATTGGGATATCAAAGGAGTAAGTACATAAATTACTATTGGTAAAACTTAATTTGTCATATTTACTTCCTTTATGCAGGAGACTAGAAACACCCATCCTCAGGCTTTGCTTAGAAATTGGACAACATGGGTAGCCATGAAGTTGTTCATGCTGGAGACACTGGGCATAGGCAGACAAAGGTTGCATGCATGGGGTATTCAGGAATCTGCCAATAGGCTCTTATATATCTTCACAGATTCTAGATTATTTGAAATAAACCAAGTCTTGTTATGACAGAAGCAATGCCCTACCCATGCTCAGCCTGCCCCATAATGTCTGAGATGATCAAGGGCACCATTTGTGGACAGAGTCCATTAATCAGGAATCTCAAGCTCTGGAAATCTCTGAGGGAGAATGTCGGGGGGACCTTCTGGCTCTCAGGTCTGGGTGACTAGTGACATGTAATTTCACCATTACTAAGATTATCATAAGCATATCTTTTGTGTCCCTTGCAACCAACATAATTCCCAGGTTGCTACCCAAGCTGAGACTACCCAATCACCCCACAAAGAAATGGCAGATGTTGTTTTATTGGCTACTTGGCAACTGTTATGGACTGAATGTTTGTGTCCACTACAATTCATATATTGAAGGCCTAATGCCAGATACGATGATAATTGCAGATGGAGCCTTTTAGATGTAATTAAGGATCCAGAGCCTTAACCAAAAATTGAACCCTGCCAGACCTTGATCTTGAACTTTTCAACCTCTAGAACTGTGAGAAAATAAATGCCTGTTGTTTAAGCCACTCCGTCTACGGGGCTTTGTTATGGCCAGCCCAAGCTAAGGTGCAGCCATTCCCTTTCTTTCCTAACAGCATCCTAATTTGGTAATGGTTGAAACCCCTGGCAACAGAACCCCAGAGAGAAATAGTGATTTGTCTAAGGCAATCATCATATTACCTCCTATTCCCCTTTTTCAGCAACAGGTTTAGGAGGAGGCATGTCAACCAGTCATAGTCAATGAAACCCAAAAGAAAGTTGGCTAGGGATAAAAAGCCATTAAAAGTCCTTTTTCCTCTGCTCCTTGCTCCTTCGTTTCTCTTGTGCAATTGGAACTGCAGCAGCCATCTCATGGCAAGGAAGTAACACATGAGAAGAAAAGCTAATATCCTGATGATGGTGAGGCCGAGAGTGCTTAACAACATTAGTGACCCATTCAACCAACCTTGGGGCTGCACATTGAATATGCAATAAATGTTCTTATTGTTCAGACTTGCTAGTCAGCTTTCTATTGCAACCTCACTGATAAAGGAATGCACCAGACTTCTCCTAGGCAGGCTGAATACCAAAAGGCCTTTATCCAATGTAAGGCTATACCATTTCTCTAGGCCCAAGATACAGCTTCTTGGCAAGTGTGTCCTTCTACATTGGAGGCAGAATGCCCTAATGGTTAAAAACTACAGTTTTGGAATCAGATGCCTGGGTTCAAATCCTGGCTCTTTAGCTTATCAACTATGTGACCCTGATAATATTAGTTAACCGCTCTGTGCCTCAGTTTCTTCATGAAAACCTTTCCCCCTGCCCCCCCCAAGATAGAGTTTCGCTTTTGTCACCCAGGCTGGAGTGCAGTGGCACAATCTCGGCTCACTGCAATCTCCACGTCCCAGGTTCAAGCGATTCTCTTGCCTCAGCTTCCCCAGTAGCTGGGATTACAGGAGCCCACCATCACACCTGGCTAATTTTTTGTATTTTTAGTAGAGATGGGGTTTCGCCATGTTGGCCAGGCTGGTCTCGAACTCCTGACCTCAGGTGATCCACCTACCTCGGCCTCCCGAAGTGCTGGAATTACAGGCGTAAGCCATCACACCTGGCCAAAACCTTATAAACATCAAACGTGTGTTTATCATGGTCTGAGCCTAGAATCCAAGTCAGCATTGACATACAAACACAAAGTCTATTTGCCAAGTTTTAAGAATAATAATAGTATCTACCTTGTAAGGTTGTTCTGAGAATTAAATAACTCCTGTAAAATGCATAGCACTGGGTTGGTATATAGCCTAGCATATAATAATCACTCAAATGTTAGCTATATCCCATGACAGAAGATGAGATACAAGGTCTCCAGTATTTAGTGGACAATAATGTCCAGCATGGATTCCAACCCTTGATTGTACAAATTGAGAAATCAATGGAGCCTTCTGCTCTAGTACATCTTTTTTTTTTTTCTTTTTGAGATTGAGTTTCTTTTTTTTTTTTTTTTTTTTTGAGACGGAGTCTCGCTCTGTGGCCCAGGCTGGAGTGCAGTGGCGCGATCTCGGCTCACTGCAAGCTCCACCTCCCGGGTTCATGCCATTCTCCCGCCTCAGCCTCCGAGTAGCTGGGACTACAGGCGCCCGCCACCACGCCCGGCTAGTTTTTTTTGTATTTTTAGTAGAGACGGGGTTTCACCATGTTAGCCAGGATGGTCTTGATCTCCTGACCTCGTGATCCGCCCGCCTCGGCCTCCCAAAGTGCTGGGATTACAGGCTTGAGCCACCGCGCCCGGCCGGAGTTTCATTTTTGTTGCCCAGGCTGGAGTGCAACGGCGTGATCTCGGCTCACCGCAACCTCCGTCTCCTGGGTTCAAGTGATTCTCCTGCCTCAGCCTCCCAAGTGCTAGGATTACAGGCATAAGCCCCCGCGCCAGGCCCCCTTTTTTTTTTTTTTTTTTTTTTTTTTTTTAAGATGGAATCTAACTCACCTAGGCTGGAGTGCAGTAGTGCAATCTCAGCTCACTGCAACCTCCGCCTCCTGGGTTTATGTGATTCTCCTGCCTCAGCCCCACTAGTAGCTGAGATTACAAGCATGCACCACCACGCCCAGGTAGTTTTTGTATTTTTAATAGAGATGGGGTTTCTCCAGTCTGGTCTCGAACTCCTGAGATCCTCCCACCTTGGCCTCCCAAAGTGCTGGGATTACAGGTGTGAGCCACTGTGCTTGGACCTGCTCTCAAACATCTGAGGAGTCTTATTTACAAAGGAAGTGAAAGCTCAAGGTAAAGATAGGAATATAGTTTGAAACATTCAGGCATAATTTCCACCTGTTTGTCCAGGAACATTACCCACCTCTTCTGATAGGTCAGTCACCAACCACAAATGTTCATTAAGCTGAGACTCTGGGGAGCCTAATTTGGAACAGATCTACAGTACAATGAGTAGAGAGGCCTTGAAGACCTGAGAGAGTTGGCTCAAATTATCATGCCCATCAAATTACCTTGATGGCCATGGATCATCTAGGGTTTCATGAATGCAAACATAAATGGCTTATAGCCTGGAAGTTATCCTCTATATTGATGGTTCTTGACCAAAGTGACAGCACCTCCTAGAGGAATGTTGGAAATTTGTGGTGTTATTTTTGGTTGTCACAGTGACACTATTAGCATTTGATGGTCAGGGGCCATGAGTGTTAGACATCCTACAATGCACAGGACAGTCTTGCAAGACAACGGATTGTCCTACATCCCCCATGACTTTATAATATCAAAATGGACATTCATGTATAAGTAAGATATGTTTTTAACAATCTGAGCCTAGAATCTAAGTCTGCTTTGACATATAAACACAAAGTATTTTTACCCAGTTTTAACATACTCTAGATTTAAAAGGGATGTCATTATTGTATAAATGGAAGAGTGATTGTACTGTACTCTGTTTACCACTTTTAGCACATATTGTTTTACCACTTCAAAAAAATCACATCATCACTATGTAATTAAGAGCCTTCAGCCGGGTGCAGTGGCTCACACCTGTAATCCCAGCACTTAGGGAGGCCAAGGCGGGCAGATCACCTGAGGTCAGAAGTTCGAGACCAGCCTAACCAACATGGAGAAACCCTGTCTCTACTAAAAACACAAAATTAGCTGGCGTGGTGGCTCATGCCTGTAATTCCAGCTACCCAGGAGGCCAAGGCAGGAGAATCACTTGACCCTGGGAGGCAGAGGTTGCGGTGAGCTGAGATCGCGCCATTGCACTCCAGCCTGGACAACAAGAGCGAAACTCTGTCTCTGTCAAAAAAAGAAAAGAAAAGCCTTTTTTTTTTGAGATGGAGTCTCACTCTGTCTCTCTGTCTCCCAGGCTGGAGTGCAGTGGCTCAATCTTGGCTCACCACAACTTCTACCTCCCAGATTCAAGCAATTCTCCTGACTCAGCCTCCCAAGTAGCTGGGATTACAGATGCCCGCCACCATGCCTGGCTAATTTTTGTATTTTTAGTAGAGATGTGGGTTTCACCATATTGGCCAGGCTGGTCTTGAACTCCTGACCTCAGGTGATCCACCCACCTCAGGCTCCCAAAGTGCTGGGATTACAGGCATTAAGCCACCATGGCCGGCCAGGGCTGTTTCTTTTTAAGTAAGCTTTAGGATGAAGTAAACACACATACAGAGAAATACACAAATCATGAGTGACTATTTAATGAATTTCTATAAATTACCCATTTCTTACCCAATTTAGACATTTATAAATTAAATGTTATAAGTTACCCATCTCCTCGGTTGGACCCTAATACTATCATCCCCTTTCCAGCCACTTCCCACCCACTATCCTGACTTAAAACAACAGAGATTAATTTTGCTTAACTTTAGAACTTCATGTAAATAACCATCCATAATCTTTACTTATGTCTGGCTTATTTTTTTTTTTTTGGGTGAACATTATATTTGCAAGAATCATCCATGCTGTTGCATGTAACAGTAATTCATTCATTTTCGTTGCCAATAATATTCTATTTTATGAAGAGAATAGCTTATTCATTTGACTATTGATGAATGTGTTAAGCTGTTTTCACACTGCTGTAAAGATACTACCTGAGGCCAGGCACAGTGGCTCATGCCTGTAATCTCAGCACTTTGGGAGGCCAAAGCTGGCGGGTCACTTGAGGTCAGAAATTCGAGACCAGCCTGGCCAACGTGGTGAAACCCTGTCTCTGATAAAAATACAAAAATTAGCCGGGTGTGGTGGTGCACACCTGTAATCCCAGCTGCTCGGAGGCTGAGGCACGAGAATTGCGTAAATGTGGGAAGTGGAGGTGGAGGTTGCAGTGAGCCAAGATCGCGCCACTGCACTCCAGCCTGGGCAACAGAGACTCCATCTCAAAAAAAAAAAAAAAAAGACTACCTGAGACTGGGTAATTCATAAACAAAAGAGGTTTAATTGACTTACAGTTCCACATGGCTGGGGAAGTCTCAGGAAACTTACAATTATGGCAGAAGGCAACAGGAAGTAAGCACCTTCTTTACAAGGTGGCAGGAGAGAGAGTGCGCTCAGGGGGAAACTGCCACATTTAAAACCATCAGATCTGGTGAGAACTCCCTCACTCTCACAAGAATGGCATGGGGGAAACCACCCCATGATCCAATCACCTCCCACCAGGCAGCTCCCTCGACACATGGGGATTACAATTTGAGATGAGATTTGGTTGGGGACACCGAGCCAAACCGTGTCAATGAACATTTTGGTAGTTTCCAATTTTGAACTGATAGGAAGAGTTGCTCCCATGAATGTTTGTGTACTTATCCTTTGGTAAACATATATACACATTTCTGAGATAGACCCGAGAGTAGAATTGCTGGATCGTAAGTATGCACTGCTGAGTTTTAATGGACTCTGCCAAAGAGTTTTCCAGTGGTTGAAACAATTGGCACTCCCACCCCAGTAATAACTTGCTCCACACTTTTGTATTTAGACATTTAAATTTTTTTTTTTTCTAACACCATGTCATAAAGAATATTGTCTAAGTGACTTTGAGATGTTGCTATGTGAAACTACGAAGGTGGGAGTATGGCCACCCCAGCATAGAGTTCCTGTTCCACATCATGTATGAATGTACTCAAGGTTGGGTGCCACTTAGTGGAATTGGTGGCAAGTTCTAGGAGAAAGGCCTTGGCTGAGTCACAGCCAAGGGGCTCTGTCTCATACAGAGGATGATTCACTCCATGCCCCTCCTAGTAGAAGGAGAGGTTGTTCAAGTGCTCCTTGCCTTCAGCCCAGTCAAGGCAGCTGGAGTAAGGCAGGGCTGAGTGTGCACAAGTGGAGGAGTCTGGAGTAGGCAGAGGAAAGGGAAATGAGGGGGCTGTCTGACAGCTAGAAAGCAGATTCAAGGTAGGTGGGAGTGGGGGAAGCTAGGGTACAATGACTATATTTCTAAGATGTATGCAAACCACACGTACTCAGAACTAGGTTTTTATTGAAAACTTGTTCATCATACAGGGAAAACGTTTCCCTAACCATCACAAAAGGGCACATAATGAAAAAATAAAGTCTTTTTTACCTCTTAGATTCACAGTTCTCCAGGCTATTTCCCCTAAGACAGGCACAGTCCCTCCAGAAGCAGTCTGTATTTACACAAGCGTAAACACAGGTATCTTCAATAAGTTATTCAATTTCTTTAGGTGTCTTAGTCCCTTTTGTACTGTTATAACATAATATCACAAACTGTCTAATTTATTATAATGAGCAGAAATGTATTGGCTCACAGTTCTGAAGGCTGGGAAGTCCAAGATCAAGGTGCTGGCATCTGGGCTTCTTGCTGCGCCATCAAATGGTGGAAGGCAGTATGCAAAGAGAAACTGTGTCTTCACATGGTAGAAATGTGGAAGAGAGAGAATCCACTCCCACAGGCTTTTTTTTTATAGTGGCATTAATCTATTTATGAGGGTGGAGCCCTCAGGTGGGCTTAAACACCTCCAATTAGGCCCTACCTCCGTATACTGTTGCCTTGGGGATTAAGTTTCCAACACATGAGTTTTAGAAGGGACAAAAACTGGGCTTCAGCATCCTTATCCTTAGAATGATGAGGCTGGGCAGGACATTTCCCAAACTTACTTCCTGGTACGAATCACTTGGGAGGACTTGTTTAACATGTAATTTCTCCAACCAAAAGCCCTGGGATTCTGATTTAGTGAAAATGCAGTGGGATTTAGGAATTTGTATAATTGGAAGAATCTCTAGGTGATTATTATTATTAGGAATTTGGAGAAACACTGGATTTAGAGAGTCTCTAACAGTTAAAAATTTTCAAAAGCCTGTAATATTCTGCCCTTTAGAAATCCTAATGTGATATTATGTTGTAGAAATCAGAACTAATGAAGAAAGAAGAAAGGTGCCTTTATGGGAGCATAGTAAAATGACTGAAAGCCATCATGTGGGCCCTTTTCCTATAACAGTGGGGAATGTTGGCCCCTCTCCTTGGTCTTGTTGCTTTTGCATGCATGGAAGTTTGTAATGGTGATTTAGTTTGCTCTGATGACATGGACTCAAGGAAAGGAGCATCTTTTCCGGGCAATTCAGTGAAGATTAGAGAGACTGGATCAATCCAGAGAGGAATGTACGGGACTTCTTCTATAAAAGCTGGGAAGTAAATGGAGATGGCTACAGACAACACAAGGCAGTTAAAGCCTTCCCCAGGGTTTGGCTGGGTTTTAATCCAAATCTCAGCTTGAATGGATAACGTGACCCAAACACTTGGAACTTAGGACTAGAAATGTAGCCCACTACAAAAGGACTTCTTACAGCTGAAAAATCTCTCAAATAGTGCAAACAATCTCTCACGTAGATGCATTCATTTCCCTACATGGACTGTACCTTTTGTAGGGCCTTCCCTGGCTTGAGTGTGTTTGTGGGCACAGGCACACATATGTGCATGTGCACATCTGCATGCATGTGTATGCAGGCTGTATTAGGCCATTCTTATGTTGCTATAAAGAAATACCGAAGCCTAGGTTATTTACAAAGAAAAGAGGTTTAACTGGCTGATGCTTCTGCAGGCTGTACAAGAAGTGTGGTGCTGGCACCTGCTTCTTGTAAGGGCCTCAGGAAGCTTTCAATCATGGTGGAAGGCAAAGGGGGAGTAGGCATGTCACATGGCGAGGGCAGGAGCAAGAGAGGGAGCAGGGAGGTTCCACACACTTTTAAACAACCAGATTTCGTGATAACTCCCCATTGTCAGGATAGCACCAAGCCACTCATGAAGGATCTGTCCCCATGACCCAAACACCTCCCACCAGGCTCCACCTCTGATATGGTTTGACTCTATGTCCCCACCCAAACCTCATCTTGAATTGTAATCCCTATGTGTCAGGGGAACCTGGTGGGAGGTGATTAAATCATGGGGCAGTTTCCCCCATGATGTTCTCCTGATAGTGACGGAGTTATCATGAGATCTGATGGTTTAAAAGTAGTTTCCCCTGCTCTTTCTCTCTGTCCTGCTACCATGTAAGACGTGCCTTGCTTCCCCTTCACCTTCCGCCATGATTTTAAGTTTTCTGAGGCCTCTCCAGCCATGTGGAACTGTGAGTCAATTAAACCTCTTTCCTTTATAAATTACCCACTCTCAGACAGTTCTTTATAGCAGTATGAAAATGAACTAATACAGAAAATTGGTACTGGGATAGTGGGGTACTGCTATAAGGATAACCTGAAAATGTCAAAGTGACTTTGGAACTGGGTAAGAAAGAGGCAGAGGCTGGAACAGTTTGGAGGGCTTGGAAGAAGACAGGAAGATGCAGGAAAGTTTGGAATGTCCTAGAGACTTGTTGAATGGTTTTGACCAATATACTGATAGTGATATGGAAGTCCAGGCTGAGGTGGTCTCAGATGGAGATGAGAAATTTATTGGGAACTGGAGCAAAGGTCACTCTTGCCATGCTTTAGCAAAAAGACTGGTGGCATTTTGCCACTTCCCTAGAGATCTGTGGAACATTGTTTTTTGTTTGTTTGTTTTGTTTTGTTTTGTTTTGAGACAAAGTCTTGCCCTGTCACCCAGGCTGGAGCACAGTGGCCCAATCTCAGCAAACTGCACCCTCTGCTTCCCAGTTTCAAGCTATTCTCCTGCCTCAGTCTCCTGCATAGCTAGGATTACAGGTGTGCACCACCACACCTGGCTAATTTTTTGTATTTTTAGTAGAGACAGGATTTTGCCATATTGGTCAGGCTGCTCTCAAACTCCCAGCCTCAAGTGATCCACCTGCCTAAGCCTCCCAAATTGCTGGGTTTACAGGCATGAGCCACCACGCCCAGTCAAGATCTGTGAAACTTTGAACTTAAGAGAGATGATTTAGGGTATCTGGCAGAAGAAATCTCTTTTTTTCTTTTTCTTTTTTTTTTTTTTTTTTTTGAGACGGAGTTTCACTCTTGTTGCCCAGGCTGAAGTGCAATGGTGTGATCTCAGCTCACTGCAACCTCTGCCTCCCAGGTTCAATCAATTCTCCTGTCTCAGCCTCCTGAGTAGCTGGAATTACAGGCGCCCACCACTCCACCCAGCTAATTTTTTGTATTTTTAGCAGAGACAGGGTTTCACCATGTTGGCCAGGCTGGTCTTGAACTCCTGACCTCAGGTGATCTGCCCACCTCAGTCTCTCAAAGTGCTGGGATTACAGGCATAAGCCACCACTCCTGGCCAATTTAGGGTATCTGGCAGAAGAATTTCTAAGCAGCAAAGCATTCAAGAGATAACCTGGCTGATTCTGAAAGCATTCAGTCATATGTGTTCACAGAGAGTTTATCTGAAACTGAAACTTATGTTTAAAAGGGAAGCAGAGCATAAATGTTTGGAAAATTTGCAGCCTGACCATGTGGTAGAAAAGAAAAACACATTTTTCTGGGAAGAAATTCAAACTGGCTGCAGAAATTTGCATAAACAAGGAGGAGTCGAATGTTAATAGCCAAGACAATGGGGAAAATGTCTCCAGGGCATGTCAGAGACCTTCACAACAGCCCCTCCCACAGGCCTGGAAGCTTAGGAGGGAAAAATGGTTTCCTGGGCCAGGGCTTGGCCCTGCTGCTCTGGGCAGACTCAAGACTTGGTACCCTGGGTCCTAGCTGCTCCACCTCCAGCAGTGGCTAAAAGGGATCAAGGTACAGTTTGGGCTGTTGCTTCAGAGGGTACAAGCCCCAAGCCTTGGCAGCTTCCACATGGTATTGGGCCTGCAGGTGTGCAGAAATCAAGAGCTGAGGCTTGGCAGCCTCTGCCTAGATTTCAGAGGATTTATGGAAATGCCTGGATGTCCAGGCAGAAGTATGCTGCAGGGTCAAAGCCTTCATGGAGAACCTCTACTAGTGCAATGCAGAGGGAAAATGTGGGATTGGAACCCCCACATAGAGCCCCCAGTGGGGCACTGCCTACTGGAGCTGTGGGAAGAGAGCTGCCGTCCTGCAGACCCCAGACTGGTAGATCCACCAAAGCTTGCACTGTGGGCCTGGAAAAGCTGTGGGCACACAATGCCAGCCCATGAAAGCAGCCACAGGAGCTATACCCTGCAGAGTCACAGGGGTGAAGCTGCCCAAGGCCTTGGGGACCCACCCCTTGCATCGGGTGCCCTGGATGTGAGACATGAAGCCAAAGGAGATCATTTCAGAGCTTTAAGATTTTATGACTGCCCCATCCGGTTTCAGAATTGTATGGGGCCTGTGGCCCCTTTGTTTCGGCCAATTTCTCTCATTTGGAACAGGAACATTTACCCAATGCCTGTGCCCCCATTGTATCTAGGAAGTAACTAACTTGTTTTTTGTTTTACCGGCTCATAGTGGAAAGGACTTGCCTTGTCTCAGATGAGACTTTGGACTTTGACTTTTGGGTTAATGCTGGAATGAGTTAAGACTCTGGGGGACTGTTGGCAAGGTATGACTGGTTTTGAAATGTGAAAAAGACATGAGATTTGAGAGAGACCACAGGTGGAATGATATGGTTTGGCTGTGTCCCCACTCAAACCTCATCTGCAGTTGTAATCCCCACATGTTGTGGGTGTTGAGGGAGGGACCTGGTGGAAGGTGATTGGTTTCCCCCATGCCATTCTCATGATAGTGAGGGAGTTCTCAGAAGATCTGATGGTTTAAAAGTGGCAGTTTCTCCTGCTGTCTCTCTCCTGTCACCATGTAAGATGTGCCTTGCTTCCCCTTCGCCTTCCACCATGATTGTAAGTTTCCTGAAGCCTCCCCAGCCATGCAGAACTGTGATTCAATTAAACCTCTTTCCTGTATAAATTACCCAGTCTCAGGCAGTTCTTTATAACAGTGTAAAAACAGACTAATACAACCTCCAACATTGGGGATTACATTTCCACATGAGAATTTTTTTTTTTTTTTTTTTTTTTAAGATGGAGTCAGCCTGTCTCAGGCTGGAGTGCAGTGGCACAATCTCGACTCACTGCAAGCTCCACCTCCTGGGTTCACACCATTCTCCTGCCTCAGCCTCCCGAGTAACTGGGACTACAGGTGCCCGCCACCACACCCGGCCAATTTTTTTGTATTTTTAGTAGAGACAGGGTTTCACTGTGTTAACCAGGATGGTCTCGATCTCCTGACCTCGTGATCTGCCTTCCTCGACCTCTCAAAGTGCTGGAATTACAGGTGTTAGCCAACGCACCCAGCCCCATGAGATTTTGAGGAGACAAACATCCAAACTATTTCACAAGCTAATTTCCACAATCATTACTGAAAGATTCTTGTGTTTTTACTTAGTTTTGGTGGTGTTGGGGGAAGGCAGGGTGCAGGCTCTAAAGAACCAGCATCTATTTTTTCTGTTATTCCTGACATAAAGAGGAATAAGGGCACTTAATTTAAGTTTATTTTGCCAAGTTGGGAGTTGTTATTACTCACACTGATCATCAATAATAAATATATACGATGAAATGGCTTTGGACTGGAAATCAGATATGTCTTGATGTGGCACTGCCACTAAGGAGCTATGTGACCTTAAGCAAGTAACTTACATCTCTAGACCTGATTCCTTGTGTAAATAATGAAAGTGTAGATTAGGTGGTACCTGATTTTGCTTATTCTAAGGTGTACTTTTTTCACATTTTAATATTTCTGAACTTGGGATGCATCTTATAATCAATGGGTGTCTCACAATTATTGGCAGACTTTTCTTCTTGGCTGCCTTTACAATCTACAGCATATTAGATTCAATTAAATACTGTACTTAGCTCTATGAGTAGCTACATAATAAAGCCTTACGTTTGCACATTAATATAATACTCAGCCATCTTCCAATTATGTTCTAAATACTCATTCATGCATTTCTAGAGGACCCCAGATTGGTGGTTTTCAACTTTGGCTTCCCAGAGAAGAGGTGAGCTGATTCTTAGAAAGGAAGTGTCACTTACCTGGCAGGCAGAAAGGAATGAACAGAAGAGGCAAAAGGAGGAAATATGCGGGAAGTCACAAAGATGTAGAAAAACAAGACACATTTGGAAAATGTCAAGTGTCTTGTATGGCTGGACAACAGAGTACACATTGCTAGCTAGCAGATGAGGCTTTAGGAGGACATAGGAACCAGATTGCAAGGGTGCTGGGTAACATCCTAAAAAGTTTGGATTTTTATCCTCAGGGTTAAGGGTGCTGAAGGTTTATAAACAACGAGGAAATCTATCTGGATTCACATTTGAAGTTCAGGAAAATCACTCTGGTGGTATGGTAGATTGTCATTTAAAAGGATGAGGGAGGCCGGGCACGGTGGCTCATGCTTGCAATCCCAGCACTTTGGGAGGCCGAGGCGGGTGGATCACAAGGTCCGGAGATTGAGACCATCCTGGCTAACATGGTGAAACCCCGTCTCTACTAAAAATACTAAAAAATTAGCCGGGCATGGTGGTGGGCGCCTGTAGTACCAGCTACTTAGGTGGCTGGGGCAGGAGAATGGTGTGAACCCAGGAGGCGGAGCTTGCGGTGAGCCGAGATTGCACCACTGCACTCCAGCCTGGGCAACAGAGCGAGACTCAGTCTCAAAAAAAAAAAAAAAAAAAAATGGTGAGGGAAGTAAGATGAGTTAAGAGGTTATTGACGTATTCAGACGAGAAATGATGACAGCTTTAACTGCCAACTGGTAGGAAAATGAGGGAGAAGAAATGAAGCTGAAAGATATTCATAGAATGTTGACCAAAGAGATGCAGAATATGAGGGAGGGATCAAGGATGATTTCCAAGGCTAAGCATGGGGGCTCATGCCTGTAATCCTGTCACTTTGGGAGGTTGAGGTAGGAGGATCACTTGAGCCCAGGAGTTTGAGACCAGCCTGGACAACCTAGGGAGACCCTGTCTCTACAAAAAAATTTAAAAATTAGCCGAGCATGGTGGCTGCACCTGTGGTCCCAGCTACTTGGGAGACTGAGATGGGAGGATGGCTTGACTCTGGGAAGTCAAAGCTGCAGGAAGTCCTGTTCACACCATTGCACTGCACTCTACTCCAGCCTGAGTGACAAAGACGGACCCTGTCTCCACAAAAAAAAAAAAAAAAAAAAAAAGGAAAAAAGAAGTATAATTCCCAGGTTTCTAGACTAGCTGCCTAAATGAACAACAGTGCCATATAAAGTTGGGGCCTTGAGAAGAGGGTTTGAAAGGCCAGAGGAGTTGTGTTTTGCTTATGTTGATTTCGGGGTGCCTGAGAGAAATATGCAATTGAAGATGTTCACAAAATAAGTGAAAAATAAGTCTAGGTCTCAAACAAGTTTAACTCTTACGACATCTTTAGGTAAAAATACTTCTATTTATTTGCTCCTCAAAATCTACATTCCACCATTCTCCACCCTTCTCTGTGTCCTGGGAGGCTGAATTGTATGGATTACAGAGGCTTCTTGTTAAGGTTGGCCAATTTGGAGCTCTGGCAGATCAGAGAGAGAGAGAAAGAGAGAGGAGAGTCAGCTTGAGGTATTTATTGTCTCCTGTCTCCCTCCCTCCCAGGTCAACAGCTCCTGTCTGGTGGCCTTCTCCACACAGCTCTCTCAAGAGTTCCTCAACTTATCCCTTCCCTTGATCATTTACGCCAAATTGCCCAATTTGAATATACTTTCTGTTTCCTTTTGGGGTCCTGGTTAGTACAGTATAATGTACCAGGAGTGGCTAAGGAAGAAGAAATGGAAAAAATAAATTGGTTTGCACACATATTTAAGAAGTGCATGGCACTTCACCTTACCCAGGGGAACAGGAACATGAATAGTGCCAGGCATTCAATGGTATCACAGTTTCTCACATCTGACTGGTGGGTGGCATGAGATGAAGTGAAGGGGTAGGACAAGGCATTGGGAAATCAACTGACTCCAACTGAGAAAATACGTTGTCATTCAGAAATCTTCAATGGCAGTTTTGACAAAGTCCCCCATCTCCTATGAGGTCACAGGGAAAGAATGGCTGAAGATCAACTTTAGGGCCTAACGGTTAATGGTAAGAGTTGCAGAGTTTCAGCACTAATTAAAAGCTGAATGTTGACAAGTGTTTAACTAAGGCTAGGACACCAGTGGGGGAAGAGTGGAACCTTGAGACACGGGATGGGATGGGACCTATGGGAAGAGATAATCAAGGCTAAGAATTCTGAACCCCAAGTCCCCTATACCACCCTTGGTTTCAGAGCCAGCCTTCCCTGCACAAAAGCCCTTTAAGGCTGTATTTTGGGACCGCTGCCTTATCAGCCAATGCCTCTTCTGAGGACCCACATCCACACACCTTATTCCCTCAAGGCACAGGGCTTGGTGGACATCTTTGGATTTTTTAAAAATCCTTTGGCCGGGCACAGTGGCTCATGCCTGTAATACCAGCACTTTGGGAGGATGAGGCTGGTGGATAATCTGAGGTCAGGAATTTGAGACCAGCCTGTCAACATGGCAAAACTTCATCTCTACCAAAACTACAAAAATAAGCTGGGCATGGTGGTGCATGCCTGTAAGCCCAGCTACTTGGGAGGCTGAGGCTGAGGCAGGAGAATAGCTTGAACCTGGGAGACAGGGGTTGCAGTGAGCTGAAATCGCATCATTACACTCCAGCCTAGGCAACAAGAGTGAAACTCCATCTCAAAAAAAAAAAAAAAAATTTCGTCTCTCCCCTCCCTCTGATCTTTGGATTTTTGAGGTAATATGGACCACATTTGGGCATGCTGCTGTAATCCACTTAGTGGACAACTCATAAGGCTACAGATTTTGAGTGTAGTCAGTTAAACAAAGACTCTGAAGCAAGTCCAGGCTGTCATCCCAGCTTCCCTGTCACTGGGCTTTATAACCCAAGGATACAGTGGTCCTGGAAATTTCTGTGTCAGCCAAAGATGCTATATGTAGCCCCTAGCATGCCCCAACAGGAAAATCAAACACAAATCCCTAAGGTTTTGGAATTGGAGGACCATGTCTGCCAATGAATATTCTTCCACTTGAAAAGTAGCTTTTAAGAGGCTCCTGAGCCCTTGTAGAGACTTAACACCTGAATCTGGGACCCCATGTGCCTATGAAAACTGCCCATCATGAACTGAGTATTCATGATAGGTAGTTAACTCACAATCCATCAAATCATATAATTAAACATGCACAGTAGCATTCCAAATAGAAGTGATCATGTATGAGACCAGACTGGAACAGCCCAGAAGGCACCATAAACTATCACAAGCAGGTGGCCCAGAAGCCCATGGTACCTGTTCCTTGTACCTTCCTCCAGCCATCCTTACACCCTCATGGGGAGTTCCCTGTGGCCAGTTAATGAAAGAGGCAGACAAGGAAGAATCAAGGGCCTCCATCATTGATCAATCTGCATGGCATGTTGGTATGAGCTGAAATTAGACAACGGCTACCTTACTGCTCCACTCAAGGGGGCCCTGAAATATAGTGGTAAAGGACAGGGTTGGGGGAGGACACTTTATTATCTACTTCATGTGTAAATAAAGATAGGCTGAGTACGGATCTGTACTTACAAATGGGGACTGGCTGGTGGGTTGTTAACTGATCAGTACCTGGGAAAGAATTAGGCTAGAAAATTGTGACAATAAGATCTGGAGGGTGGAAAGTACATGAATGGACCTTTCAGAATGGTCACAGAATGTGGAGCTATGTCTTATACATCTTAGGCCCTCAAACCTAAGAATATGTCATCTTACATGGCAGAAGGAACTTCGCAAATGTGACTAAGGATTTGAGACGGGAAGAGTATCCTAGATTATCCAGGTAGACCCAATGCAATCACAAGGATCCTTTTTTTTTTTTTTTTTTTTTTTTCAAGACACAGTCTCCCTCTGTCATCCAGGCAGGAGTGCAGTTGATGCAATCATAGCTCACTGCAGTCTCAAACTCCTAGGCTCAAGCAATCCTCCCACCTCAGTCTCCCATGTAGCTGGGACCACAGGCACATGCCACCATGCCAGGCTAGTTTTTTACTTTTTGTAGAGGCAAGATCTCACTATGTTGCTCTGGCTGGTCTTGAACTCCTGGGTTTAAGTGATCCTCCCGCCTCCGCCTCCCAAAGTGCTAGGATTACAGGCATGAGCCACTGTGCCTGGCCACAAGGATCCTTATAAGAAGAAGACAGGATTGTCAGAATCAGAGAGAGATTTGAAGATGCTATACTGCTAGCTTTAAAGAAGGGTTCATGGCTGAGCGCACTGGCTCACACCTGTAATCCCAGCACTTTGGGAGGCCAAGGCAGGTGGATCACCTGAGGTCAGGAGTTCAAGACCAGTCTGACCAACATGGTGAAACCCTGTCTCTACTAAAAATACAAAAAATTAGCCGGGCTTGGTGGCAGGCACCTGTAATCCCAGCTACTCAGGAGGCAGAGGTAGGAGAATTGCTTGAACCTGGGAGACGGAAGTTGCAGTGAGTGGAGATTGCGCCACTGCACTCCAGCCTGGGCAACAGAGCAATAGTCCATCTCAAAAATAAATAAATAAATAAATAAATAAATAAATAAATAAATAAATAAGAGTTCATGAGCCAAGGAAGGTAGGCGATCTCTATAAGCTAGAAAAAACAAACAGACAAACATGCATCCCTGGGAGCAATTTGGTTTTTTTGTTTGTTTTCCTGTTTTTTGAGATGGAGTCTCACTGTGTTGCCCAGGCACAGTCTCGGCTCACTGCAGCCTCCACTTCTCAGGTTCGAGCAATTCTCCTTGCCTCAGCCTCCTGAGTAGCTGGGATTACAGGCACCCACCACCACACCTGGCTAATTTTTGTATTTTTAGTAGAGAGGGGGTTTCTTCATGTTGGGCAGGGCTGGTCTTCAACTCTTGACCTCAAGTGATCCACGCCCCCCGCCCCTCAGCTTCCCAAAGTGCTGGGATTACAGTGAGTCACCATGCCCAGCCCCTGTTGCCAATTTGATTTTAGCCCAGTGAGGCTTCTAAACTACAAAATTGTAAGATAATAAATGTGTGCAGTTTCAAGCCAGGAATTCTGTGGTGATCTTTCACAGCAGCGGTACGAAACTCATATGCCATGTAAATGCCCAACAGAGAGTGTTCCCAGTGGAGGGGGCACTCCATCAATCAGGTGGGCAGACGATTTGCTTTACAGATGGCAGTCAGCCTTCATTTTTTTCTCAATTAGCAATAATCGCTCCTCCGATAAACCCCATTGTCTATGATACTGCCACTGCATAAAGCTAGCCTTTTTTTATTTTTATTTTTATTGTTTTGAGACAGAGTCTCATTCTGTTGCCCAGGCTGGAGTGTAGTGGTATAATCTCTGCTCATTGCAATCTCTGCCTCCTGGGTTCAAGCAATTCTCATGCCTCAGCCTCCCAAGTAGCTGGAATTACAGGCATGCACCACCATGCCTGGCAGATTTTTAGTATTTTTTGTAGAGATGGGGTTTCACCATATTGGTCAGGTTGGTCTCAAACTCTTGGCCTCAAGTGATCTGCCCACCTTGGCCTCGCAAAGTGAGGTAGGATTACAGGTATGAGCCACCACGCCTGGCTGCAGTTAGCCTTTTAAAAACAATTTTATTTTAAATAGAGACAGGGTCTCACTCTGTTGCCCAGGCTGGTCTTGAACTCCTCGGCTCAAGTGATCCACCCTCCTTGGCCTCCCGAAGCATTGGGATTACAGCTGAGCCACCATGCCTAGCAACAATCAGCCTTTTTCCCCAGCCACCTTAGTGCTAGCCTGATGGGTTCATGTACAAAATATGTATTTAGTTTTTAATCCTCTTGTCAAATTATGAAGTTAGTACTATTATTATTTTTCCTGTTTTGTAGATGAGACCAGGGCATGAGAAGGTTAAGTAAATTGGCCAAAGTCATATTGTCAGTAAGTAGTAAAACCAGGATTTGAACATAGGTCATCTGACTCTAGTACTATATTATCCAATATGGTAGCTGCTAGCCATGTATGGGTTTTTAAAATTAAATTAAATTAAAATTTAGTTGCTGTCACACTACCTCCATTTCAAGTGTTCAATAGCTACACATGGCCAGTGGTTACCACATTGCACAGCGCAGAGAGAACATTTCTATCTTTGAAGAAAGTTCTATCGGATAGTGTTGATCTAGAGTGTGGGCTTTAAACCAATATGTTCTTCAGCATCTCCCATTGATAATCATATCAAACTCTAAATCAGGTCACAGTGTGGCTGAGACTCTTCTCCAAGCTACTAAACAGCTACTCCTATGGCTGCTTTGAGTCCTGTAGGTTCTTCAGGTTCCTATGAATATGTTACTGACACAAAGAAACCCTTATAACATTGGTGTTGGGGGTTCAAGCTTGGCAGCAAATAGCATGTGCTAGAATGTCAAGGGAGCTCCAAGGACTAAAATAGGTTGGCATCTGCATTTGTGCCTGGTACCATGTCAGATGGTACTTGGGGGAGGCAGAAGAAAGATATTAAAGACCTATATCATAAAACCGTTGCCCTCAAAATGTGGACACAAGACTAACTTCATTCATCCCCAAAATATTTATTAAGTGCATACTGTGTTCTAGGAATGGTTCTCTCTTTTTAATATTTTATTTTTTGACACAGCATCTCACCCTGTCACTCAGGCTGGAGTGCAGTGGCATGATCTTGGCTCACTCCAACCTCCACCTCCCAGGTTCAGGGGATCCTCTCACCTCAGCCTCCTGTAGCTGGGACTACAGGTGTGTGCCATCATGATCAGCTAGTCTTTGTATTTTCTGTAGAGACAGGGTTTCGCTATGTTGTCCAGGCTGGTCTGAAACTCCTGAGCTCAAGTGATCTGCCCATCTCGGCTTCCCAAAGTGCTGAGATTACAGGCATGAGCCACCATGCCCAGCCAGAATGGTTCTCGGCATTGGAAATTCACTGGCAGATAAAACAGACGTGGTTCCTGACTCTGTGGAGTTTATGTCCTTTCCTGGGGGAAGAGAGATACTGAGTAAGAAATGACCAGTCTGATGAGTGTTACAAAATGGGAACTATAGGATGCCTTGGAATGAAATAATTAAAGAACCAATAATGTAAGTGCTCTAGGAGTTCATAAATGAAAAATAGCCATGTGCACTAAAACTGGAAACACAAAGGTGACTCCAGTGACCCACCAGTAATAGGACATGTTCTTACTTTAGGCAAGTGTGAATCTTCACAAGATTTTTAGCAGGGTAATGACATGTTCAGAAGTGTTTCAGGGAAGCAGTATGTCGCAGAGGTCAGGCATTCTGGAAACAGGTAGGTATAGTTTAAATCCTACATTTGCCACTTATTACCCTTGTGAACTCACTTTCACTATCTCTAAATGGGATAATCATAATAGTACCTACCTTGTAGGTTTTTGTAAAGAACAAATGAGACAATGCATTATAATGTACACTGTTATTACTACTACTTTTTTTGTTGTTGTTGTTACAGAGTCTCACTCTGTCGCCCAGGTTGGAGTGCAGTGGCACAATCATGGCTCACTGCAACCTCTGCCTCCTGGGTTGGAGCAATTCTCCTGCCTCAGCTTCCTGAGTAGCTGGGATTACAGGTGTGCGCCACCATGCCAGGCTAATTTTTGTATTTTTAGTAGAGATGGGGTTTCACCATGTTGGCCAGGCTGGTCTTGAATTCCTGACCTCAGGTGATCCACCCTCTTCACCCTCACAGAGCACTGCGATTACGGGCATGAGCCACCGTGCCCGGCCTTATTTATTTATTTTTTTAATCTTAGATCCTTAATCATTGTGTAGAGGATAGATTTGAGAGGATTAGATTCTTGGGAAGAAAGACCAATTAGTGGGCTGTTGAAGTAGACTTTGGCAAGAGATGAACTAGAGTGGTGGTTGTAGAGAGGAAAAGAATGTCAGATATTCAGAGAGTTTGGAGGAAAAAGGTATACCAGCAATTCCACTCCTAGGGATATACTCAGGAGGACTGAAAACATCTGTCCACACAAAAACTTGTGTATCAATGTTCATAGTAACGTTATTCATAATAGCCCAATAATGGAAGCATCCCAAACATCCACCAACTTATGAATGAATAAATAAAATGTGGTATATCCAAACAATGGACAATGAAATTTGAAAACACTGAAAGAAGCCAGACACAAAAGGCCACATTATTGTATGATTCCATTTATATGTCCAGGATAGACAAATCCATAGAGACACAAAGTAATTTTGCGGTTGTTAAGCATTGGGAAGAGGTAGAAATGGGGAGTGAGGGCTAACGGGTACAGGATTTATTATGAGATGATGAAAATGTGCTTACAATGAGCCGGGCTCTGATCTAAGAGCTTTACATCTAGGAAGTCTTTAACCCCTACCAACGATCCCCTGATGAAGATACTACTTTTACATCTCTATTTACAGAGGAAGAAGAAAAATGAAGCAGAGAGATTGTGGCTGAGGTCACAGAGCAGAAAGTCACAGAGTGTGGATTTGAAGTCAGGTGTGTCCAGCTTTAGAGTCCTTGCTCTTATTCATCTCACTATACTCCTCTTGGTATAGAGTAGCTAGTATCATATCCTTTCTGGCTAATTTATCTGTATTTTATCAAGGTCTTTCAGGATACCACACCTTGACTCAAAGGTGTGACAGAAGACAACTATTATAGATGTATTTTTGGTGAGTTTAGGGGCTGGCTTTCTCAGGCTAGCTCTACCTTGTGGCTAACTGACTGCCAATGACATTTCCTAGTTTACTTTCAGATCCTAATTGAGTTTCATAATTATGACTCTGAGGCACTACAGGTTCTTGAACTACCTTCTGAATCATGAAAGAAAGATTAAACTATGCGCAGCATGGTTCATTCATTCCATAAGTACTTACTGGGTGCCTACCACCAGGCACCCAATATTGGCAACCTGCCCTCATGAAGCTTATAGTTTGATGAGAGAGAGAAATATATATTAGTCATATAATCACACAGTAAGTATAAGATTGCAACTGTGACAAGGACAACTAAGAAGAGATGTCTGCTGCTCTGAGAGCATAACAAGGGTTTGACCCATCAAGGTCACAAGGGGTTGACTGAGTTGTGATCCCCAAGAATGAGGGTAAACCAGGTAAAGGGAAGAAGGGAGAACATTGTAGGCAGGGAGAACATGCAAAGCCCCCTGGTGGGATGGAGCATGGTGAACAGGAGGCCAAGGTAGCTGCGATAGAGTGAACAAGGAGGAAGATGCTGAAAACACAGGTGAGCCAGGCCACAGGGTCTTGTGGGCCACATGGAAGAATTTGCTTTATCCTGGGAGATGAAAGCACAGAGGATTTGATCAGATTTGCATACCGAACCAGTTCTGGACATGAAGGATGACAATCCCTATTATAATCGGTTGCCTCTGGTCAAGTATTTCATCTTTAATTGTTGACCCAGAAGACTATATACAGCCATGTTGCCTACACCAGGAACTCTAGAACATAAACTCTTCCAGGGCAGAGCCACCTACTTTTGACTTGCAGGTGTGGCTTGCACAGGGCATTCACTTACTAGAAGGCTGATTTTAAAAGACTGACAATTGGCCTGGCATGGTGGCTCACACCTGTACTCCCAGCACTTTGGGAGGCCAAGGTGGGCAGATCACTTGAGGTCAGGAATTTGAGAACAGCCTGGCCAACATGATGAAACCCTTCTCTACTAAAAATACAAAAATTAACTGGGTGTGGTGGCGCATGCCTGTAGTCCCAGCTACTTGGGAGGCTGAGGTAGGAGAACTGCTTGATCTTGAGAGGGGGAGTTTGTAGAAAGCTGAGATCGCGCCATTGCACTTCAGCCTGGGTGACAAAGCAAGACTCTATCTCAAATAAATAAATAAATAAATAAATAAATAAATAAATAAAGGACTGACAATCATCTAGCCTAGTTCTTTTTACATCAAAAAGCTAGGTGTTAGGCCAGGCATCGTGGCTCACTCTTACCAGTAATCCCAGCACATTGGGAGGCCGAGGTAAGCAGATCGCCTGAGCTCAGGAGCTGGAGACCAGCCTGGGCAATGTGGCGAAACTCCATCTCTACAAAAAATACAAAAATTAGCTGGGCATGGTGGCGTGTGCCTGTAGTCCCAGCTACTTGGGAGGCTGAGGTGGGAGGATTGCTTGAGCCCAGGAGGTTGAGGCTGCATTGAGCTGAGATCGCAACACTGCACTCACCCTGGGCGACAGAGTAAAATCCTATCTCAAAACAAAAAAGCTAGATGTCTTACATAAATGCTGCCTCATTTAAACCCCACCAGAGTCCCGTCAGGAAGATGCTATTGTTATTCTTGCCGTATGGGTTTAGATAGGTTAAATAACACGTTCAGGTTATTCCACTACTAGATGCCCAGGAAAAATATTCAAGACCCCTCCAAAACTCCTTCCTTAAAGAAGCCCAAGTCAGGGGCAAGTAGGCACTGTACTGAAAGGCTGTTTCTACCGGCTGCATCTTTGAGAGTGCTATTGTAAATAATTTTCACTACTGCCACACCTACTTTGACCCCTAAGAACCAGGAGAGAGGCCCCATCTTCCTCTTTCTAGTTATGTGCTTGCTCACTGGGGTGTGCCAGCAGCACGCCGGCCTCCAAAGTCCTGCCAAGCAACCAAGCATAAAACTGGCCTACACAGACTCTTTTTAGGCAAGTAATTAACACCTGTCTTTTCTTCTCCAGTTTTATTCAAATAGCCTAGTAATAGAGCCGGTTCATCAAAGCAGTTACAGTCAGTGTCTTGAAGCTTGACTGCTCAACGAAGTTCAACGCAAAGTACCTTTAAAATACAGTTCTAATGTCCTACGTGTAGGAGATATTTCTTCCTACCAACATCCCTGGAGCACAAATAACTTTTGCCTGGGAAAATATCAGTATTCTCAAAAATAATGACACTGACTTTTCTCCAAGGTTCTACATTTTCTCTTTTTGAAATGAATAACAGGACAAATCAGACAGGTTCTGAGAGCCTGTACTTTTGTAGGAGGCGTGGGGAGCAAGGTTGGCACAAGAAAGAATTGAGGCATTGTTTCTGCTCTGGCACAAGAAAGTAGGACAAAGCCCTGAATTTCATGGGTAGGTTCTGATTCACCCTTTGCATTTCTTTTTCTTTTTTTTTTTTCTTTTCCTTCTTTTTTGGTTTTGTTTTTTGTTTTTTTGGTTTTTTTTTTTTTGTTTTTTGGTTTTTTTTTTGAGACGGAATCTCACTCTGTCGCCCAGGATGGAGTGCAGTGGTGCGATCTCAGCTTACTGTAATCTCCACCTCCCGGGTTCAAGCGATTCTCCTGCCTCAGCCTTCTGAGTAGCTGGGGACTACAGGCGCGACGTTTTTTTTGTTGTTTTTTGTTTTTTTTCTTTTCTGAAACCGGGTTTCACCATGTTAGCCACTGACCTCACCTCGTGATCCACCCGCTTCGGCCTCCCAAAGTGCTGGGATTACAGGTGTGAGCCACAGCGCCCGGCCAGCATTTATTTTTAACGTTCATATCCAACAATGAGGAGAGATGAGGAGCAGGGAGTCGGGGGGATGGGCATGGAGAAGGTAAGGAAGAGGTGAAATGCAGGCAGTGGGTATGCATTGATGGAAGACATGAAACAGAGAAGGAAAGAGAAACTAAACCATCAGAAGAGGAACTGGAAGAGGAAAGAGAATGGTTGAAAATGCACTGAGAAACTAAAGGAAAAACAGCGAGAAAACAGAGGGAAAGAAGAAATGCTTACATGGGAGCAAGTACTGTTATGTCCTTACCACGAAAGATCTGGCACGTGATCTGGTCTCGCTCTCACTTGACTCCAGCCAGACTGATCTCGCTCTTGAACATTCCTGCATCTGGACCCTTCTAGTTGCCGCTCTTCCTGCAGGCATCTCCCAGGCCTGTCCTTCTTCCTTCAAGTAGTCTCCTTAACCACACTCTACGTGAAATAGCACCTCCCTTATCCTTATTTTCCTTACTCTGCTTTATTTATGCTTGAAGCTCCAGTCACCATCAGACAGACTTTCTGTGTTTTGGCTACTGGCTGTTGTCTGACATATACCCGCTCCTAGAACGTAAACTCCACGGGAACAGGGACTTTGTTTTATTCCCTGTGGTATCTCCAGCACCTACAACAGTGAATGACACCCTGTTGGGTGACCGATATACGCCGGATGGCTCAGGGCGTGGGTGCAGGTCGGGGAAAGGGTATAGCAAGAGGTGTGTCCGGGAGGGATGTTTGGGGTGTGCTTTTAGTCCAACAAAAAAGCACTTTCTATCCTTTTTCTATTTCTCTCCTCTCCTTCTCCCTCCCTCCGCACTTCAGAGGTTGGAGAAAAGCTGCGGGAAAGCAGGAAATAAGGAAAAATCCTAAATTGTCCAGCTCGAATTCCAATGAAAAATTCATGAGCGAGGAAGACAGGGAGACAGAGAATAAATGCACACGCAAAAGTGAAGGAAACCAGTGGAAAGTAAGGAAAAAGGCGACAGACGTCACTCTCTCTGGTCACGCTCCCCGACTCCCCCGAGGCCGGGCGAGGCGCTCCTGGCACGCGCCCCAGTCGCCCGGCGGCCGCGCGGCGTCAGCACCACTTCAGAGAGGGCCAGGCCCCTCTTCCCCCGCGGGCTTACCCGCACCCGCACCGCCGAGGCCCCGGCAGCACGCGCCCAGGGCAGCCGCGAAGTCGGCGGGGACTACAGCTCCCAGGATGCCGAGCACGGGCGCGCCTGCGCAGTGCGGCCGGAGGCGGCGGTCTGTTCTCCGCTGAGGAGGAGCGGGGCAGAGGAGGGAGGCAGCGGGTGAGAGTTCAGAGTTCAGCAGCAGCAGCCCGAGCCCATGATTCCCATATGCCCTGTAGTTTCTTTTACCTATGGTGAGTCTAATGTGGCCCGCGAGGCCTCTGCCCGGCCCCCTCCCTGGCCCCGGGCAGCGGGGAGGCGCGGGGGTTGGGGCAGGCTCCGGGGAGGAGGCGGCGGCCGCCACCCGGGCGTGCGAGTGAGTGAGGGAGTGCGAGGCGGGAGGGGGAGGCGGCGCGGCCGCGGCCCAGGCCCCGCCAGGGCTGCTCTCACGGCGCCTCTCTCTCTCTCCCTGCGCTCCCTCGGCGTCTCGGCTTCTCTGCGTCTCTCCTCCCGCCATGGGACCCGACTCTCTGTGCCCGCCGCAGTGCCCAGCCGGCTGGGGGAAGATGCCAAAATGGCGACCGGCAACTACTTTGGATTCACCCACAGCGGGGCGGCGGCGGCGGCGGCTGCGGCCCAATATAGGTAACGGCACCCTGCCTTCTCCCTGCTCGCCCCTTGCTCGCCCCTCGGCCCGGATCCGGTCGACGCGACGCCCCCGCGTCCGTCCCCGGCCAGCCCAGAGCTCCGGCCCGCTGCAGGCCTGGCCCGGCCCAGCCCAGCCCCGCGGCCTCTCCCGCCCAGCCCCGCCTTGCCCGGCCCGGCCCGCGGCGGGGAGCGGCCCCCAGTAGGGGGGAGGTAGAGACGGCGGAGGTGTAGGGACGTGGAGGCCGCAGGGCCCTTCGGCGGCCCCTTAACTAAAATGGCCTCCTGCGGCCGCCGAGCGGAGCCGCCACCGCCGCCCGGCAGGCCCCCCGGTCCCCGCCTCTGCGCGTCCAGCCCCCACCTCCCATCTTCTTCCCACTTGGAGAATGGAGAGGGTGGCCGAAGGGACCTCACGGGGAGTGCCGTGTCGCAGGTCCACTGGCTTCTCCTGCGACGCTTCTCTGCGTCGTCGCCTGGTGCTTCAACCCCCGGAGCCCAGATAACGTGTCGTTGTCTCGGGTACCTTCTCCTCCGTCTTGGGGCTTCTTCCCCAGACGCTCCATTGCTAGCGAGTCCTGCTGACAAACTGCGGGTGTCACTGCTTTCATCTGGTTCCTTTAGTTTTTCCTGCAACGAGAGAGGTTCACATACCAACCACCTGTACATTGTGTAGTTCTTAGACTGGAAAAGATGTGCGAAGTTTCTAGTGCTGGTAAATGAGTGCACAGCCTTGTTTGAGCTATGGAGTTTAGGCCCCAGGTAGGCCTGTCATTCTCCTTGCGGGGGTCTTTCCCCTGCGGGGAATGATGGGGAGGGAAGAAGATGAAAGTGAGATTGTACTGAGTCATTGTAATGCACCGGATGAAATCCCTACCTTAAGGGAAGCTCTCATTTCTGAAGTCTGTAGTTCGTTATACATCTTATCAAAGACAAACACATACACAACGCTGGATTTTTAAATTGTTACTTTTGAGTCAGTCTAAGACTTTCGGTTCAGGCCATAAGCGCACACGGCTCCTGCGTGATGTGCTTTTTATGTATATTAGATGTTGGTTAAACCCAGGCAGTTTTTTTCATCTGATTTTCTTCAGGAGGCACATTGTTTAATGGAAAGGGCATCATTGGGAGCCAGAAGACCCGAGTTCAGTCTCTTTTGCTCTTGATTTGTTGTTGTTGTTGTTGTTGAATAAATAATTTTTCTTACAGAGAAAGGGTATATCTCGAACTCTTGGGCTCAAGTCCTGCCTCAGTCTCCCAAAGTGCTAGGATTATAGGCATGAGCCACCACACCTGGCCTCTTTTGTTCTTGATTTTATGACATTGGGAACATCATATAGTTGGGTTTTCATTTCCATCATCTGTAAAACGAGATGCTGGGCAAACTATCTTTTTGGGCTGAAACTTGTGGTTTTGAGAAACCAAGTTACTGTATTCCATGGCATCCTAAGATGCCATTTGTTGTAAAAGGTACCATTATTGTATGTAGTACTAAAAAAAAAGCTGCCACTTAAGACACTGCTTGAGACTCCATTAAGAGATGTCAAAATGTATAAATGTGCATCATATTGGTGAAACTAGCTTTTACTAATTGTTTAATGCTATGTGGCATTTTACAAGTGTTTTTTCATGAGGCCTGCATTCCAGAAAAAGCACCGAGATGACAAATTATAGCAAAATCTTGGAGCATTTCAAGTATTAGCAAATCTTTTGCTTACAGTTTTTGATAATTAAACAACTGAAAAAGTTTCAGCTACTTTGATGAAACTTTTTAGGGCTTTTAAAAAATTCAACAGCTTTTGGGGTACAAGTGGTTTTTGGTTACATGGATGAATTATATAGTGGTGAATTCTGAGATTTTAGTAGGGCTAATGATTTTCAAGGAGAGAAAAAAACTATCTTTTTCTGAGAAGAGATAGCTAATCAGCATCTGTGCCATAAATCTGCTGGCAAGTACTAGTGTTCCACCTAGAAAATATTGTATTTAACCATTAAAATTTTACTTGTTTTACTCAGGTTTTTTCTGTTTTCCTAATATGGGCTGAGTGATAAGATTTGTTGGATTACTAACTTTATTTACTGTAAAGTGGTGGGTTCTTTGTGGCACTTCTGAAATTTTTTTTTTCCTAAATGTAGACCTACAGATAGAAATGAAGGAAGGAAATGCTGATTTAAAGATAATAATTTTCTGATAAAATATGTGATTGTTTTATCCCAATATAGGGAACGGTGACAGAATTTGTTTCTAATAATTTTTTTTTTTTGGCCTTGAAACTCAAAAGTTTAACAACAGTCCAGGTGACTAAATAGATTAAATGTACATCTGATGAGAAAAGACTAGTCTTTTGACATTACTTATATTGCTAAAACTTGGACACTCTTGTACATAAGGCCTTCTGTATAAACATAGTACATGAAAATATCGTTTGCATTTAATGGCAAGAAACCAGGCCCAATAATACTGGGAATTTTGGCAAGGAAGATGAATAACATTAATAACAAAAGCACATGCACAAAGTATGGTGGTGATGCTAATATTTCTTCCTGGCTGGAAATAATTATAATGGAACTTTTAGAGATGGAAGACCGAGGTCTGCTGTACTAATATTTTTTCAAATTTGAAAGATCTCAAACTCAGGAAAACCTTAAGTACAGTTCACGCCTGAAAACATATGAAGTTTTTTTTTTTTTTCCCAGTCAAATTTGGATAGAAAATAGAGTATTCATGAAGGGCCAACTTTTTGTATTCGCAGGTTCCACAGGGCCTACTGTGGGACTTTATGTATGGAGTTTTGTATACATAGCGGTCCTGGAACCAATGCCCTGCTTATATTGAGGGATGACTGTATTTATGTGTGAATGATGTGATTTAATTGCTTCACCTATCAATGAATACAGATAAAGTAAGCATCCTACACCTAAATGTAATTCCAGAGGCCAGGCGCAGTGGCTCACGCTCATGATCCCAGCACATTGGGAGGCTAAGGCGGGTGGATCACCAAAGGTCAGGAGTACGAGACCAGCCTGACCAACATGGCGAAACCTGGTCTCTACTACTAAAAATACGAAAGTTAGCTGGGTATGGTGGCAGATGCCTGTAATCCCAGCTACTCCAGAGGTTGAGGCAGGAGAATCGCTTGAACCCAGGAGGTGGAGGTTGCAGTGAGCCGAGATTGCCGCCACTACACTCTGGGTGACAGAGACAGACTCCATCTCACAATAAAATAAAGTAATTCCAGCTCTTAGTTTTCTTGATTACAGCTCTGTAAGGTATTTGATTAAATTTATTTTAGATTTAGACTTTTTAGCTTGTTAATATTTGAAATTCATAATGGCACACTAAAGATCAGGTTCTTGAAGATGTTATAAAGAACTGTAATAGTGAATTTGTCAAGTATGGCTACTGGTAACTTGTAGATTAGTTACCATGTTTTTAATTTGTGTTAATGCACATTAGACAATTTTGTGGTAAGCATTTCTCAGTCTTTGTGTTCTAAGTCGCATAAACTATGGAATGTTTTTTTTTTCCTATTCCGTATTTTTTGTTTTTTTTGTTTTTGTTTTTGAGACAGAGCCTCATTCTGTCACCCAGGCTGGAGTGCAATGGCGCGATCTTGGCTCACTGCAACCTCTGCCTCTCAGATTCAAGTGATTCTCCTGCCTCAGCCTCCTGAGTAGCTGGGATTACAGGCATGCGCCACCACGCCTCACTAGTTTATGTATTTTTAGTAGAGACAGGGTTTCACCATGTTGGCCAGGCTGGTCTCAAACTCCCAACCTCAGGTGCTCTGCCTGCCTCGGCCTCCCAAAGTGCTGGTATTACAGGCATGAGCCACCGCGCCTAGCCTTGTTTTGTATTTTTTTAAGTCAAGTAAATACGCCAGTTAAGTATTTTTATGTGTTTACATGTTTACGTTTCTGATAGTGTATTAATTTGAGGGTGCACAGGAGAAAGCAGATTTCAGACGTGGTGAAAATGTAAGGATGGCTTCATGGCCAGAAGGGTTAGGTAAATAACCTGTTAGAGTAGAGTACCTTTTTTGTTTGAGGAAATGTACTTACATAAATCTAGTTTTATTTTAAAATAAATCTTGGGGAAAGAACTATTATGACAGTTCTAAGGACTTTAGGGTAGCAAAGAATATGAGGAAAGATAATTCTCAGCAGAAAAAACTTCCTAATAATTTCATAGGATCAAAAATCATTTTTTCAAGTTCTTCATTGACAATGATAGAGAAGTTCTGATAGGAATTCTTCAGTTTTTGAGGAGAATTTGTGGCATATACATTTATAAAAGCGTATGTAATAAACATTATAAAATAATCCATTATATCCCACAATTAATGGTACATTAACCCATTTCTTTGAGGGTGTTTTGTTTTGTTTTTTTAAAGACATGGTCTTGCTCTCTCACCTAGGCTGCAGTGTACTGGTGATAATAGCTCACTGCAGTTTGGAACCCCTGAGCTCAAATGATCCTCCTGCGATGGGCTTCCAAGGTGCTGGAATTACAGGTGTGAGCCACTATGCCCAGCCTCGTTGAGATTTGTAAACAGCCACTTTTTCTTTACTTATACTTTAGAGAAACCTTGGACATAGCAGTAAGTAGATTTTGACTATTGCTGGACCTTAAGCATCTGCCAGTCAAAAGAAGGCATCTCATCTAAGGATTTTGAGATGTCTTAGGGACTTCTGTTCCTAAAGGATGTGATAACTTGGGTAGGCTAACAGTAGCTTGGATAGGTTGATAAGCTAATGAGTTTTCCTTTTTTCCTTTTTCTTTTTTCCTTTTTATTTGAATGTAGTGTTAAGAATACTGTGTCTTGAATTTAGGAAAGAGTAAAAGTAACACTAGTAAGGCAGAAAAGGATTAAACACTGAGAAAGTAAAAAAACCAGGTGAACAGGTTTTTGAAACCAACCTTGGTGATGGAAATTTACTGGCTTTACCAAAAAAAGAAATACTGCAACGGCTAATAACATCAATCCTTCCATTGTTGAATCAGAGACCTTAGGATGTATACTGCATGGATAAGCTAGAAATAAGATAATTTTCTTTCCAAAAGGATTGTTACTATTACACTGATGATATAATGGCTATTACTCTTAATAGAGTAGGGTGAGCCAGAATATCCGTGTATAGAATAGGTATCTGCTTGAGTATGCTTTTGTAAACTGCCTTATAGTACACTATGAACAAAAGGACATAACTTTGGAACTAGATAGTTCGAATCCCCAGCTCCATCCCTTCAGGCACCCTCAACTTCTCTAAGACTTGGTTTCCTCATCTAACTTGACTTAAGTTTAAATATAAAATTTTCTAGCCTAGTGCCTGATTATCAGTAGGCATTCCTACCAATACTATTTCTGGTAGAGATTTAAGTAATAATAATTTAAGGGTTTTAGAAGGATTCCTTGGTTAATATCTATCATATATTTATATAGAGTTTCATAATCTCACAGTAAAATGTTTTAAAAGTAAAACATTTGGGCCAGGCGCGGTGGCTCATCCCTGTAATCCCAGCACTTTGGGAGGCGAGGCGGGTAGATCACGAGGTCAGGAAATTGAGACCATCCTGGCTAACATGGTGAAAACCCATCTCTACTAAAAATACAAAAAAATTAGCCAGATGTCATGGTGGGCGCCTGTAGTACCAGCTCCTGGGGAGGCTGAGGCAGAAGAATGGCATGAACCCAGGAGGCGGAGCTTGCAGTGAGCCGAGATCACGCCACTGCACTCCAGCCTGGGCAACAGAGCGAGACTCCGTCTCAAAAAAAAAAAAAAAGGTAAAACATTTGGAGTCCTCATTACTAATAGAAAAAGAAGGAAAGTTTCTATTTACAGGTAACATGATTATTACGCTTGTCAGGCAAAAATGTGAGAACTAGTAAGAGTACAGCAAATTTTCTGGATCTACGATTAGGCAAAGGCCAGGTGCGGTGGATCACTCCTGTAATCCCAGCACTTTGGGAGGCCGAGGTGGGCAGATCACCTGAGGTCGGGAGTTTAAGACCAGCCTGACCAACATGGAGAAACCGTGTTTCTACTAAAATTAGGCAGGCGTGGTGGTGCATGCCTGTAATCCCAGCTACTCGGGAGGCTGAGGCAGGAGAATCGCTTGAGAGCCAAGATCACACTATTGCACTCCAGACTGGGCGACAAGAGCGAAACTCCGTCTCAAAAAAAAAAAAAAGGCCGGGCGCGGTGGCTCAAGCCTGTAATCCCAGCACTTTGGGAGGCCGAGACGGGCGGATCACGAGATCAGGAGATCGAGACCATCCCAACATGGGCTAACATGGTGAAACCCCGTCTCCACTAAAAAATACAAAAAACTAGCCGGGCGAGGTGGCGGGCGCCTGTAGTCCCAGCTACTCGGGAGGCTGAGGCAGGAGAATGGCGTGAACCTGGGAGGCGGAGCTTGCGGTGAGCTGAGATCCGGCCACTGCACTCCAGCCTGGGCGACAGAGCAAGACTCTGTCTCAAAAAAAAAAAAAAAAAAAAAAAAAAAGAAAGAGTCAGGTAAAGTCAGTAGCATTCTTGTTTCATCAATATTGAATTAGATTATTAAATTTCAAATAAGTCCTGTTTATGTATAGCCACCAAACCTATTCAGTAAGCAGGAATAAAACAAATGAGATATTCAAAACACAGAGGAGAAAATGCAATAGGATAAAAAAGTCATAAAAGATGACAAAGATGGACTGTGTTCACGAGTGAAAAACCAATGCCATCAAATTATTATCTCCTAATCTCTGTATATTTAGTGTTACTCCAATAAAAATCTCATAGGATTTTTGCTATAACTTGATAAAGGGATTTTAATGTATATAGTGAGGAGAGTGATCAGCTAAAAATATCATGAAGGTCTTGCAAAAATAAGGAAGGACTTGTAATATCAGATACCAAAATATTATTAATAGAAAAATGTGATATTGGTACAGGGATAGACAAATAGATCATTGAATTAAAGTAGACATCCCAGAGATAGACATGCTTATATAGGTAGTTGGGTTAGAATATATATCTAATATATATCTGTTTAAATAGATGTGTATATTAAAAAAAAAATCAGCTGCATTATTACTCAGAGACATAGATCATCAGGTTAATCAAAAGACCATTCAGGCTTTTAAATGTTGTAATTGATGAAGTATATTAGAATTATTTGGATGGATCTTTAGTCTGCTTATTAAAGGTACTTGTCTTTTAATTGTCCATGACACCACTCTTGTCAGAATACAGGATTAGAGTGATTGTTCTGAGTGTATCATTTCTTAGTATTTCATGAAAGCCATGTACAGTACAGCTTTTATTCATACAGAGATAAAATGAATGAAATAAACTTTGGGCTTTTTTGTTTTATTTGAATATTAGTCTTGTATATTAAAGTGCATTTGTAGGGAGTAATTCACTTATTTAATATTTTATGAGCATCTACAATATGCATAGTCCCTGCTCTCAGGGAGTTTATACTTCTGGGGTATGAGGGTGGAGACAGATGCATCTACAAATAACTACGCCATTATAATAAAGTTTAATGAAATACTAAAATGGGAAATTGGAGGATTTTGACTATGGAGTTTGAGGTAGACTTCGTGTTCTTTCATTCTGAAAATCAAGGGAATGTCATTTTAGACAAAGGAAAAGTATTGAGCCAAGACAAATATCTGGATTGCGTGATATAATAGAGACTGGTTTGGCTCTGAAGTCAGACTACCTGAGCTGAATCTGGCTCCTCCTATTACCTGCCATGTGACCTTGGGCAAACAGTCTCTTGTTAGTTTTTTGTCTATAAATTGAAGATAATAAATTTTCTTTGCCTCATAGGAAAACTGCACATGTAAGAGGATAGTTCAATGAAATGTCGTAAACCCAATGTACCTGTGTAACTTGCACTTAAAACAAAAACAGAACATTATCAGTATCCCAGTAGGTTTTTACATTCTCCATTGTATTGTTTTGAGGATTCAGTATTATTTGTAAAGTGGACCTGGCAGTGACTCACACCTGTAACCCTAGCACTTTGGTTGGCCTAGGCGGGAGGATTTTAATCCCAGGAGTTTGAGACTAGTGTGAACAGCAAAGCGAGACTCCGTCTCTATTATTAATAAAAGAAAGAAGAGAAGAAAACATTATTTTTGAAGTGTTGAGAACAGTATCTGGCATATATTATATCCCCACCATTATTCAGTAGGTGGCTGGTGAATATGGATGAAAACAGAGAAAGTACAGTGCCTGGCATATATCAAGCATTCAGTAGACATGTTTTGAATTATTTATAGAAAAATAATACAACTGTGGGGCCGGGCACGGTGGTTCACACCTGTAATACCAGCACTTTGGGAGGCCGAGGCAGGCGGATCACAAGGTCAGAAGATCAAGACCATCCTGGCTGACACGGTGAAACCACGTCTCTACTAAAAATACAAAAAAAAAAAAATTAGGCAGGTGTGGTGGCGGGCTCCTGTAGTCCGAGCTACTCCGGAGGCTGAGGCAAGAGAATGGTATGAACCGGGGAGGTGGAGCTTGCAATGAGCCAAGATCGCACCACGGCACTCCAGCCTGGGCGACAGAGCGAGACTCCGTCTCAAAAAAAAAAAAAAAAGGGAATACAACTGTGGTTACCAGCTTTAAGGTAGGACCAGGGAAAGAAATAAATACTTGGTGAACAGAGAGCCAGGAAAATTTAGGGTCATGAAAACCAAAAGATGATAGCGAGGTCATCAGCTTTAGAGATGCTGGATTAGGGATTTAGTACAGTTACCAAATTACTGGTGTAATTTTAATGAGTAGCCTTTATAGGGAAACTAGAATCTCATCACTTGGAGCTACAGAAAAAATAGCATAAAATTTTACTTAAAATAAGTTTGTAGTCTAGTGTTCACATAAATACTTAAGAATTCCAGAGGTCACATGGGCTTAAAGTATTGGGAAGCACTGTGATTGAAATCAATCAAATGAAAATAAATTTTCGGAATTCATATTTCTGGGAAAAGCTATAGTATAAAATACACTACTAGTACGGTAGTCAGCATTAAATGGGCAAGGCATGTGTTTGAAAATAGATTTGAAGAAATATGACACTTTTTTATGGGAGAAACAATAAAACTGTTCAAATAATAACCATGTAGATGAAAGCAAAGAGTGCTGTGATTTATGAAAGTGGCTTTATAGCTTCTCTTACTTCCCCAATCCTGCCCATTCCCAGACCGTTTTATGCTATAAGCATAATGGTCTCTATGAAATGTAAATTTAATGATAACACTCTTCTGTTTAAGTTACTATCAGAATATCTGGTTATCCTAGTTTTATAATTAGAAGTCTGTAATGCTTCACCCACATTTATGAAATTCACACACATCTGAAAATATTCGTAGTAAGCTTTTAAAATCTTGACAGTAAAAATTAAATTGACAGGTTAGCTTTTTTCCCATCTCACTCAGTGTGAATATTCATACCTTTCCTTGAAGAAATGTTAATACTTTTGAGAAATGATGAAGGATTTGTTTTTCGTTGAGTATAAAAAGTTAAAGAGGTTGGATGTGGTGGTTCATGCCTGTAATCCCAGCATTTTGGGAGGCTGATGTGGGTGGATTGCTTGAGCCCAGGAATTCAAGACCAGCCTGACCTCAAGCAATCCACCCGCCTCTACAAAAGTTAGCCCCTTATCATGGTATACGCTTGTGGTCCCTGCTACTCAGAGGCTGAGGTGGAGCATCACTGGAGCCTGCGGAGGTCGAGGCTGCAGTGAGCCTTGATCAAGCCACTGCACTCCAGCCTGGGTGACAGAGTGAAACCCTATCTTTAAAAAAGAAAGAAGGAAAGTTATAGAGCACTTCATTTTAATTAATTTATGGTATCCGTCAGGCTTTATTGTACCCAATCAATAGTTTCTTTTTTGAGTAGTTCTAGTTAGAAGAATTGACATTCCATGACCTTTATTCTTTCTTAGAGGCCTTCCAAAGAGCAAAGAAAACATTCCCCTTCTTTTTCAAAATGAAATAAAATTCATCCTGTCTAGCAAGATTTACATCATGGGATCTTAAACATTTTGCTGTTTTATCATTTTATGAATTATTTCCTCTATCACGTATTCCCAACTATGTTAAAGACAAATATAATTGGAAAATGAAAGAATGTTGGAATCACCTACAAGGGTGGTACAGTAGTGAAATAACTGGATGATACTGCATTGCCCAAGTATCATATCTTCTTTCAAGAAGCTAAGAAGAAAGTAGAGATACTAATTTCATAGTTGGCTTTTAGTTTTCCTTCAACACAGTTGAGAATGCAGAATTGTTCATTCTCTGCCCATACCAGCAAAGGAGAAGAAAGTTGACACAGGAAAATGTTTCCCAGTTATCAGATATCATAAGATGAATGCCAAAAGCACCACTCTAGACTAATGATAATGTTGAAATTGTGTAAGCAAAAAATCTCGGTCTGCAAGTCTTCAGCTGATAATGTCCTACATGAATTTTTCAAACTCAATCAATAAATAATATATTTCTAAGGAATAAAAAAGAAATATGCCATTCTCATTCAGTTCGTCATTCACTAGAAGGGACTTCGTTATATAATATAATTGTGACAAGAACCAGAACATCCTATTTTGCTAAGCAGATACTTGGCATAATTCTTTCATCTTTTTGTTGTTGTTTTGAGACAAGGGTCTCGAACTCTAGCCCACGCTGGAGTGCAGTGGCACAATCTTGGCTCACTGCAGACCTCTGCCTCCCAGGCGCAAGTGATCCTCCCTCCTCAGCCTCCAAGCATGTGCCACCATGCCCAGCTTATTTTTGTAGAGATGGGGTTTTTGCCGTGTTGCCCAGGTTGGTCTCAAGCTCTTCGATTTAAGCAATCCGCCTGCCTTGGCCTCCCAAAGTGCTGGGATTACAGGCCTGAACCACCATGCCTGGTGAATTCTTTCATCTTTTGTGAAGTTTGTGGAGTAAAATATACTTGATATGGTTCATTAGTGGACAAGTGCTGAAAACAGATGCTTTATACAAAAGGGATTGGAAAAAAGTAGTTGGTGTAGAAATGAGTTATTAGATTAAACATTCCAAATCTAAAATTGAAAATGTTTTGCAGTTATGGAGTAAAGAAGATGGCCATCTCTTTAACAAAATATGAGCCATCAGACGTTTCAGAAAAAAATTTTTATGGATTGTATTTTGACCCTGCAAGTGCAGGAAGAGGAACCAGAGGTAATGATGAACTGCAATAGAACATGTTAGAGATACATTTCAAATCTGGAGTCAGCATTTGTGAGATGGGCGTGTTCCAAGTTTGTGCATCAAAATTGAGCATTTAGCTGTGTTTAGAGAACATGGTCCATATACCTTTGAAATCAGGGCAATATGGAATAAAAATTTGGGCTTACTATAATTTTTTAACTACTGTAATTCTTATTTATAAAAGTTTCTAATAGTTCTTTTTCATTATGCTTTATTTTAATGGAAATTATTTGTTAAATGACTGTAATTAAAATAACTTGAAAGATCCAGTAGACGCAGATGGGAAATGGTGATAGCTGTCTCTCCTGGTGAGTTAAAGATTACAAGAAAATTAAGAACTTTCATACGACATTTAACCACCTCCCTCTCTTGTGGTCTACCATTCTCGTGAGTTGGTAGGAATTATAGGATAAGCTATCTTATTCTAGTTTTTAAGAAGAAAGCAAGCGACGGGGCACAGTGGTTCATGTCTGTAATCCCAGGACTTTGGGAGGCTGAGATGAGAAGATTACTTGAAGCTCGGGAGTTTGAGACCAGCCTCGGCAGCATAGCGAGACCTCATCTCTACAAAAAAAAAAAAAAAAAAAAAATTAGCCAGGCATGGTGGAGTGCACCTGTGGTCCCAGCTACTTAGAAGGCTGAGTTAGGAGGATCACTTGAGCTGGGGATGTTGAGGGTGCAGTGAGCTGTGATTGCACCACTGCACTCCTTCCTGGGCAACAGAGTGAAAAAATAAAAAGAAGAAATGGAGCCTAAATTTAAATTTCTTCTAAAATTCTATGGTAATAAAATTATTATTATTATAACGTTGTAAAGATAATGGGAGCATGACATTACAACATCAAGAATAAGGAATAGCCAGGTGCTGTGGCTCACACCTGTAATCCCAACACTTTGGGAGACTGAAGGGAGAGGATTACTTGAGCTCAGGAGTTTGAGACCAGCAATATATAAAGAACTCTGAAAACTCAACAAAAGTCAAATAACCCAATTTAAAAATTGGCAAAAGACTTAAATAGAAACTTTACCAAAAATGACATACAGATGACCAAAAGGCATATGAAAAGACGCTCAACATCACTAATTATCAGAGAGACGCAAATCAAAACCACAATGAGCCATCACCTCACATTTAGTGAGCTATCTCCTACATTATAGTAAACCCAAATTTTTATTCCGTATTGCCCTGAAGGATAAATGAACCATGTTCTCTAAATACAACTAACTGCTCAACTTTGATGCACAAACTTGCAGTGGCGAATCACAGCTCACTGCACTCTCAACATCCCCAGCTCAACATAGCGAGACCCCCATCTCTACAAAAAATTACCCGGGTTTGATGGCAGGTGCCTGTGGTTCCAGCTACTCAGGAGGCTGAGGTGGGTGGATCGCTTGAACCTGGGAGGTTGAGGCTGCAGTGAGCCACTTTTATACCACTGCCCTCCAGCCTGGGTGACAAAGTGAGACCCTGTGTCAAAAAAAAAAAAAAAATTGCTGGGCATGGTGGCACACATGTGTAGTCCCAGCTACTACTCAGGAGGCTGAGGTGGGAAGATCACCTGAGTCCAGTCTGCAGTGAGCCATGATCTTGCCACTGCAGTTACTGGGTAACAGTAAACCCTGTTGCATTAAAAACAAACAAAAAAAGGAATAATTAAAATTGCTTTGTCTTTGGGGTGATTCTGTGAGGAAGTTTGACTTTTTTTTTTTTTCAATGTTACACCAAATTTAAAGACATTTAAATGTCAGTAATTTCGTAGATACGTAAAATGTCACAATTTGACCTAGAAAAGTCCAACACTGTTGAGCATTAAACTTGGACTAAAGGGAAGGTCAGATTGTGTTTTGTGTGCCATGAAAAAGAAATGTTTCATCAGTTACTTTGCTGTTTTACCCAAAATTGAAACATGCACACACACAGTATGTTTTCTAAGGTACGAAAAGCACATCTAATGTGAGTAACAGAAGCTGTCTGTGTTTTCTTCAGATTTTTCCCACTTCATTCTTTATAACTGCAGAAATACAGTATTCTGTTTCTGCCTGGTAGTGGTTCCTCTAGAAATTTAACATGACTGTTTCACTTAGTCTAAAGTTAGTCATTAGTTTTATTCCCCTAACCAATAGACTTAAAATGCCTTAAACTTGATCAGTCCTCCTGATTTTGTGCTCTTGTTATACAATAGCTCAGATTTTTTTTTAACCCCATGACCAATTACTGTTGGACACAATTATTTGTTTTATATGGTGATTATTTGTTTTATCAGTGATTATTTAAGTTTACCTTCATATTTACCACTCTTTTTGCTCAACATTCATTCATTCTGAAATCATTTTTATTCTTAATTAAATCTTTGAGAATTTCCATTACTGTGAGTCTAAAAAACAGGTTTTTCTCTTTTTATCTTTTTTTGAGACAAGGTCTCACTGTGTTGCCCAGGCTGGAGTACAATGGTGCAATTTCAGCTCACTGCAGCTTCAACCTCCCGGACTTAAGCAATTCTCCCACCTCAGCCCTCTGAGTAGCTAGGATGACAGGCAAGCCACCATGCCTGGCTAATTTTTGTATTTTTTAGTAGACAGAGTGTCACTGTGATGCCCAGGCTGGTCTCAAACTCCTGGACTCAAGAGATCTGCCTGCAATAGCCTCCCAAAGTACTGGATTACAGGTGTGAGACACCACAACCAGCCTGAGATTTTTTTTCTTAATCTTAAAATATCTTTGATTCTCCCTCCTTGAATAGTCATCACTTAATCTCTGTAGGCAGTTTTTTCCCTCTGGCTGCTTATAAGAGTTTTTCTTTATCTTTCATGTTTATGGTTTCATTTAGATATATCTTAGTGTGAATTCTCGTTTGCTAGGGTTTCTTGGGGCTCCTGAATCTGAACATTGTTATCTTTCATTAATTTTAGGGAATCTCTGACATTCTTTTTCTATATTCTCTCCTAGTCTTTCTCTCCATTTGTAATTCCAATTAGATGTAAGTTACCACTTTTTATTTTATCTTGCAAGTATTTTAACCTCTTCAATATTTTTCATCTCTTCCTCTCTCTGTGCATTCTGGGTAATTTTTACAGATAATTTTCTTATTCACCAGTTTATTGCCAGCCATGTCTAATTAGTTATGCAATAACCTTTCTGAGTTCCTGACTATAATTTGTCAGTTGATTTAGTTTTAGAAGTTCATTTGGTTGTTTTTGACCCATCCATCTTGTTCCTTAGTCTGAGTTTTGACAATCTCTTTTACTTCAAGTGTGCTTACATTTTGTATCCAATAATTCTAATGCCTGTGGTCTTAAAATTTTTTTTTTTAATTCTGTAAATTTTTGCTTATAGTAGTGTATTTCGCTTGGGTTTTATCGTGATTTTTTTTTTTTTTTTTTTAAATAGGGTCTCGTTCTGTCACCTAGGCTACATCCCAGTCAGCGTCACCCAGGCTACACCACCCATGATTGCAGTGGTGCAGTCGTGGCTCATTGCAGCCTCAACCTCCTGGGCTCAAGCAGTTCTCCTGCCTCAGCCTTCAGGACCCCACCATACCTGGCTAATAAGACAAAAAAAATTTTTTTTTAAAGGCAGGGCCTCCCTTTATTGACTAACCTAGTGTCAAACTCCTGGCCTCAAGTGATTCTCCCCCTTTGACCTCCCAAAATGCCAGGGTTACAAGCATGAGCTACTGCGCCCGGCCTCTTAGGATTTTTTTGATTGAGGTTTCCTGTTTGTTGGGATGTTATTTGCAGCATTTGCAGAAGAATATGTATTTTGTGCCACCTGGAAGCACTGTTAGCCTAGAGTTACACAGGTTGAGTATTTTCGGGTTAGACTTGCTCAACGGGTAAGTGTAATGCAAATATTCCAAAATCAGAAACGTCTGGTCCCATGCATTTTAGATAGTAGATAGTCAGTCTGAATTAAACTAACTTTTTGGGTGGGAATTTGCCTGGTCAGATAATGTAAATTCTAGAGCCCAAACCTAGGGGAAGACTGTCTTGTACCTAAGAACTGTCAGGAAAGTCTTTTCTCTTCTTCACCCATGCCTGGCTAATTTTTGTATTTTTTAGTAGAGACAGGGTTTTACCGTGTCTTGTGCCTAAGAACTGTCAGGAAAGTCTTTTCTGTTCTTTACCCAGAGCCAAGACTGAGCTAGGAAAAAGGTTCCTTACAGTTCTCTCTTAAAGATGGAAGAAGAGCACAATGGCTCAAGCCTGTAATCCCAGCACTTTGGGAGGCCGAAGCAGGCGGATCACGAGGTCAGGAGATCGAGACAGTCCTGGCTAACACGGTGAAACCCCATGTCTACTAAAAATACAAAAAAATTAGCTGGGCATGGTGGAGGGTCCCAGCTACTCAGGAGGCTGAGGCAGGAGAATGGCGTGAACCCGGGAGGCGGAGCTTGCAGTGAGCTGAGATTGTGACACTGGACTCCAGCCTGGGTGACAGAGCAAGACTTCGTCTCAAAAAAAAAAGATGGAAGAAGACTTTTTTCTAATTCACTTAACTGTGGTGGTTCGTTTGGGAGCCCCAGAGTTCTAAACTGTTGCTTCCCAATTCTTCCATGTCTCTGCTGACACAGAAAGTGATATTTGTTCGGTAGCTTGCTGTACAAACTGAGAGATTGGAGTCTTGGGTAAGGGATATTGCAGCTGCAGACAGCAGAATCGGGGCCTCCCTCAGGTCACTCATGCACTATGCATTCTCCCTGAGAACTAACACCAACATCTGGTGGGAATCTTTGCTTTTGTACTACTCAGAGTGTGGTAGGCAGAGTGATGCTGCTCTGTGACTTCTCTTGTTACTGCCTCATAAAAGGTATTTGTAGGATAATATAAGTCAACCAATTGCTAAACATACTGTAATTGTTTGTTTTGAGACAGAGTCTCCCTCTTCACTCAGGTTGAAGTGTAGTGGTGCAGTCACAGCTCACTGAAGTCTCGAACTCCTCCTAGGCTCAAGTGATCCTCCTGTCTCAGCCTGTTGAGTAGCTGGGACTATAGGCATGTACCTACATGGTAGGCTAATTTCTTTTTTTTGAGACAGAATCTCGCTCTGTCGCCCAGGCTGGAGTGCAGTGGCGCGATCTTGGCTCACTGCAACCTTTGCCTCCTGGGTTCAAGCGATTCTCCTGCCTCAGCACCCCGAGTAGCTGGGACTACAGGCATGTGCCACCATGCCTGGCTAATTTTTGTATTTTTAGTGGAGACAGGGTTTCACCATGTTGGCCAGACTGGTCTAGAACTCCTGACTTCTGGTGATCAGCCCACCTTGGCCTCCCACAGTGCTGGGATTATAGGTATGAACCACTGCACTTGGCCACACAGAGGTTTTTAATTTTGATGTAGTCTCATTTGTCTATTTTTAATTTTTTGCCTGTGCTTTTGGTGTCACATCCAATAAATCATTGCCAAATTTAATGTCATGAAGCTTTTTCCCCTGTGTTTTCTACTGAGTTGTGTTGTATAGTTTTAGCTGTTACATTTAGATCTTTCATCCATTTAGAGTTAATTTTTGTATATTTTGTGAGGTGAAGCTCCAGCTTTTTTCTTTTTCATGTGGATATCCAGTTTTCCTAACACCATTTGTTGAGAAGACAACTCATTGAATGGTCTTGGCATCCTTGTCAAAAATTATTTGACTGTATATGCAAGGCTGTATATCTGGGTCCTCTGTTGTATTTCATTGGTCTATATGTCTGTATGCCAGTACCACACTGTTTTGATTATTATAGTTTGAAATTAGCGAGTGTGAGACTTCCAACTTTGTTCTAACATTTTAAGGTTGTTTTGGCTATTAGGGGTCTCCTGAGATTCCACAGGAATTTTAGGATAGATTTCTTTTCTGGCAAAAAAAAAAAATCACTGGGATTTTTATAGGAATTGCATTGAATCTTTAGATCACTTTGGGTAGTATTAACATCTTAACAGTAGTTTGCCTTCTAATCCATAAACATGGGATGTCTTTCCATTTATTTGTGTCTTTAAATCTTTCAGCAGTGTTTTGTAGTTTTTAATATACACATTTTTCAACTCCTTGGCTAGGTTTATTCATAAGGTTTTTTGTTTTGTTTTGTTTTTTCGTTTTTCTTTTCTTTTCCTTGTTGTTTTTTGTTTTTTTTTTGTTTGGTTGGTTTTTTTTTTTCGTTTTTTGAGACAGAGTCTGGCTGTGTTGCCCAGACTGGCATGATCACAGCCAGCTGCAGCCCTGACCTCCTGGGCTCAAGTAATCCTCCCATCTCAGCCACCCAAGTAGCTGGGACTACATGCACATGTCATCATGCCCTACTAATTTTTTTTTGTATTTTTTGTACAGATGAGGTCTCACTATATTGTCCTCCCACCGTAGCCTCCGAAAGTGCTAGGATTACAGGCGTGAGCCAGCCACAGTGCCTGGCCCAAGTTTTTTATTCTTTTTGATGCTATTGTAAGTGGAATTATTTTCTTAATTGCCTGTGTATTGTTAACGTATAGGAATGCAACTGATTTTTGTATCCTATAACTTTGCTTATTTCATGTATTAGTTCTAACAGTTTTTTGTGGAGTGTTTAGTGTTGTCCATGTATAAAATGATGTCGTTTGTGAACAAATGGCTTGATCTTTTCAATTAGGATGCCCTCTTTTTTTTTGAAAGAGTGTTTCTTTGTTGTCCAAGCTGGAGTGCAGTGGCACAATCTCAGCTCACTGCAACCTCTGCCCCCTCGGTTTTTAAGCAGTTCTCATGCTTCAGCCTCCCAAGTAGCTGGGGCTACAGGTACATGCCAGAATATGTGGCTAATTTATTGTATCTTTATTAGAGACGGGGTTTCATTGAGTTGGCCAGGCTGGTCTCGAACTCCTGGACTGAAGTGATCCACCTGCCTTGGCCTCCCAAAGTGCTGTGATTACAGGCATGAGCCACCAGCACCTGGCCTAATTTGGATGCCTTTTGTTTTTCCTGCCTTATTGTTTTGGCTGGAACTTAAGTACTATGTTGAATAGAAGCAGTAAAAGCATGCAGCTTTGTCTTCTTCCTGATCTTAGAGGAAAAGCTTTCAGTGTGTCATCACTGAGTGTGAGGTTAGCTATGGGCTTTTCATAGTTTTTATTATATTGAGGTTATTTCCTTCAGTTCCTAGTTGGTTGAAGTTTTTTTTTTTGTTTGTTTGTTTTTAATCGTAAAAGGATGTTGACTCTTGTCAAATGCTATTGAGATGATATTTGGGTTTTGTCCTTCATTTTATTAATGTGTACTACATTGATTTATATGTTGAACTTGTCACTATATTTTAAACTGTTTAAGAAAACAAGTGTTGTAGGGAGTGGATGTGATGGATAAGAGCACATACACACTGGGGCCACACTGCTTAGGTTCTGGCTTTTGCTCTGCCACTTACTAGTGATTTCATGATATCTTGGGTTTAGATTAAATAATTTTCTGCTAGGTTTCTATTAATTATAAACCTTACTTTGCTGTAATTAGTAGTTTTTATCAATGAATTAAGCAATTTCATTTTCCTGTTGCATGATAGAAACTTTTTGTGTAAAGGGATAATAAATAGAGACCAAGAAAATGAATGGTGAATAACCATTATAGACTCCAGGTTAATGGTCTGCATCATGGAATGAAGATTCTCAAACTTTTGGGTTTCAGGATTCCTATAGCACTTCTAATTATTCAGAACCCCAGAGTTTTTGTTTATTTGGGTTATATTGATATTTACTATATTAAAATTAGGCTTGGCGCAGTGGCTCACGCCTGTAATCCCAGCACTTTGGGAAGCCGAGGCGGGTGGATCACCTGAGGTCAGGAATTTGAGACCAGCCTGGCCAATGTGATGAAATCTGTCTCTACTAAAAATACAAAAATTAGCCAGAAGGTGGCAGCTGCCTGTAATCCCAGTTACTCAGGTGGCTGAGGCAGGGAGCACTGCTTGAACCCAGGAGGCGAAGGTTGCAGTGAGCTGAGATTGTGCCACTGCACTCCAGCCTGGGCAACAGAGTGAGACTCAAAAAGAAAGAATAAAACTATTATACATTAAACAAAAATATGCTTATGAAAAATTAGTTTCAAAAACAGATGAGAGGCATTGTTTTACATTTTTGCAAATCTTTTTAATGTGTTAAATTAAGAATATTGATTCTAAAAATTTGCTTTTGCATTCAGACTGTTGCAGTAAATTATATACGAAGGCAGCGTCGCTTCACACCAGTGTATAATTAAAAAGAGAACAACCTTGTGTGGACCTCCTGAAAGAGTATCAGGAACCCTCAGGGGGGTCCCTGGGATCACATTGAAAACCACTGTTGTATACAAGTTAAAAACTCTGACTTTCAAAGCATTCTGCTTTTATTTCTTTTGGTACTAACCTCCACATCACTGAATAGTATTCCTCTTTTGCTATTTTGTAATTTATCAACTTTATGCATATATTTTTATTTCCTACAATCACAGTTTAGGACTACATTGCATATGCTCTCTTCTCATTTCTTCTCTTCCCAAATTCAGACTATGTCTGTTAATTTAGACAGTATACTCCATTTCTAGTTCCATCAAAGCTAGACAGTATATCAGTACTCTGTACCTTTTAAGAATTCTTGAAACTCTTGTGCTTCACTTCTCTTTCCCTACTTCACTCCCCAACTTAATGTATACTCTTATTTGTGATAACGTTTACATTATGTTCTATAATCATAGTTTATCTTCTCTAATTTAGGTTGATTCTAAAACTTTACAGCAAAAACTTTTATCAGTAGTAGTTATTGTGGAGCCTAGTACCATTCTATGATTATGATTTCTAATATGTTCCATTTTACAATCCTATACCGCTTATTAGAAAATCTTCCTAGGCTCAAGTTCAAATGGATTTTTTCCTTTTTTTCATACCATACTGATTACTTAACTATAAAGGCTTTTACTGGGATCATGCCTTTCTTGAGCAGTTTACATTTCCTGAATTCATTCATTACCTTTTTTTTCTTAATCATGTTGTCATTTATTAAAATTTGTCTAGGCTCCCTGTCTACTGGCTCTGTGCCCAGTCCCCTGTTTTTCTGGATATCTTTCTCTGAGAGGCTTCTGTCATTCCTCTAATTCCAGTCTATACTCACTGCTCTCTGGGCCTGCTGCCACAGCTGCTGACCTAGGCTTTCATCTTTTTGCAGGATCCCGTGTTTTCTTGGTTTACTTTTTGTTTTAGATGGGATACATCTTCAGGTAGCTTGCTAAGAAAAGACGTTATAGTAGGTAAACTCCTTGCATCCTTGAATGGTTAAAAAAATCTTTATTCTGCCTCCATAGTTTGGCTGGGTACAAAATTCTACATTAGTAATCATTTTCCCTTGAATTTTGAAGATAATACCTTGTCTTCTAGCTCTAGTGTTACCAGTAAGAAGTCTAATTTTCATTTAGTTGCTGGTGCCCAGTTTTTCCCTCTCTGGAGACAGGATATTTTTGTCTTGAAAAGTAAAATACTATGTCTCTAGGTTTAGTTTTTTCACTCTGTTTTGCTCTCTGTGAGCCTTTTGAATTTGAAAACATGGTTCCCCTCAGGAGTGGGAAATTTTATTTCTTAATTTTTTTGATCTGTTTTTTTCTTTTCTGTCATTCCTTCAGGCTGTACATTGGGCCTCCTAGACTTATCCTTTCTTTTACATTTTTCGTATATTTATCTTGTCAATTTCCCAACTGTATCTTCTCTTCTAGGTAGTATAAAGTTCTTGTTTTATAGATACAAATTTGAGTTTTCGAAAATTCTCATCTGTTGCCTTCATGTGTTCATTTCCCACATGGTCATTGTTGCGTGTTTTGGCAGTTTATAATAGGCTTCCTTCCGATATGTGGTGATTTGTGTTGTCTGTTGATTTTTTAAAACTTTTTAAATTAAAAAAAATTTTTTTGAGACAGGGGTCTCACTCTGTTGTCCAGGCTGGAGTGCAGTGGTGTGATCTCAGCTCACTGCAACCTCTGCCTCCTGGGCTTAAGTGATCCTCCTGCCTCAGGCACCCAAATACCTGGGACTACAGATGCATGCCACCACACGCAGCTGATTTTTGTATTTTTTGTAGAGATGGAGTCTCAAACTGTGTTGCCAAGTGTGGTCTCAAACTCTAGATCCAGCCTTTTTGGCCTCCCAGAGTGTTGGGATTACAGGTATTCCGTGGCCAACTTGACTGTTATTTTTTTAAGCAATAAGATTGCCTGGAAGTCTTGGAAGTCTTATTTTTTGTAGTGAGTCCCTGGCTCACTGTTTTTTTTTTTTGGTTTTTTGTTTTTTGTTTTTTTTTGTAAATAGGTAAGGAGCTGGCCATTTCTTGAGTAAGAATGTAGGGTGTGTGTACTCTGTAATAATTGCTTTACATACTTTGTTTTCCTGTTTCTCCTCAGGGAAAGTACTCTTCCATTTATATCTGACGCTTGAAGTGTTTCTTGGCTTCTTTTTCTTTTTCTTTTTCTTTTCTTTTTTTTTTTTTTTGAGACAGGTTGTACTCTGTCATCCAGGCTGGAGTGCAGTGGCACAATCATGGTTTACTGCAGCCTCAACCTCCTCTGCTCAAGTGATCCTCCCACCTCAGCCTTCTGACTAGCTAGGACTACAGGCACACACTACCATGTGTGGCTAATTTTTAAAAAATTTTCTGTAGAGATGGGGTCTTTCTACATTGCCCAGGCTGGTCTGAAACTCCTGACTTCAAGCAGTCCTCCTGCCTTGGCCTCCCAAAGTGCTGGGATTACAGGTGTCAGCTACCATGCTCAGCCTTTCTCATGCTTTTGGTAGAAGATAAGGTTCCAGTCCAGATAATGAGTAGGGACCTGGCTATACAGAGCAGAGTTAGACAATGCCAGAGATGTGTAAATAGCAATTGCTAAATCCACTGGCATCTTTTTCATATGGTTCCTGGGACTGGTGACTGTATAATTTATTGTTCAAACTGAGACACATAGGAGAGTGAAAAGTGCTAAAAGTAATAATTCCACCAGCAGTAGGCATTAACCAGAACATACAGTCATTCCTTCTTGAGTCTATGGACATTTAGGGTGAGGATCAGAGGCAGTATAAGAAATTGCCTGCCTGCCTAGTTGACTCAACATTCGCATCCTATTCCCACCTGCTTTTTGTCTAATAGGACATGTTTTGGGGACAGATACTAAATAAGGAGCAGTGGGATGAATAGAAAGTCTTTTATATAACCAAAATTACTCTTAAGTGGTATAGTCTGGATGTATTTAATCTTATCCTATTAGTAAATGTTAAATACACGTTTCACAGACCTGTTGTATTTTAAAGGTTTTTTTTTTCAGTTCTAGGAATTTGAAAAAGTGTGACATGTTACTGTCATTTTCATACGGATATGGAGTTGTTCCTAGAAAATGTTATTCCCAAACAAGTTTTTCACTGTTTTAATGTAAACTTTTCTTTTCCTGTCATATTGGCATATATGTAGAAAGTGTTAGTTTTATATCAAAATATGGAAACCTCATCCAGATAGAAATTATACGAGTTTCTTTGGACTCTGTTCTAAGTTTTTTTGTTTTTTGTTTTTTGTTTTCTTTTTCATATTGGACTGAAATCTGCCACCCTGTAACTTCCAACTATTGGTTCTAGTTCTGTTCTCTGGAGCAGCATGGAGTAAGTGTCTTCTATTAGAAGGCATCTATCACCTTTTCTAGACTGAATTTCTCCGGTTGTCCTCCCCTTTTTATATGAAGTTAAAACCCATATTTCTGACCTTCACATTGATTCCCTTTGGAATCTTCTAATCTAATATAAACATCCTAGTTTATCAGTGTTTTCCATAATACAGTTAAAATATAGCCCCAAATTTTAATTCTATACTGTATTTCTATGGCACTATGCACACCAGTGCAGAATACCTTGCACTGTAGCCCGTTAATCAGAGACTGAGTTAATTAGTGTAGCTTCAACATTTTTTTTTCTTTTTCTTAGCTATTCTCAGTTGTCAGCTCATACTAAAATGTGGTCAGCTAAAACCTACCAGCTAAATAACTGTTGGGGCTGTCCTTTTTCTAGTAGGTGTTTCTGCCTTAGTAATATAGCTTTATCAAGTGGAATTGAGTGTATTATTCAGAAAACCTAGAACAAGAAATAAACTTTTATATGTTAACATCTGTAGGCCTTTGGTTTTAGTGATACAGGCTTTCAATTTAAAAGTTAAAATAAACATATTGCTCTAAGAACTTTAGCTAGAAATTCATTTGATTGCTGTTTTGGAAAATGTTTTTGTCTTTGAGGTTTAAATGGTTTTAACTGCAAAGCATCTGACTTATGTCTTCTTTTACAAAGCATGCTATTATATTTTTAGAAGTAACTTTGTATAATGAAATGCTCCCTGTAAGCTGGAACATGTATCTAAAATAATAGATATTCCATTGTAGGTTTTGTACCCTAGAACAGGACTTCTCAACCCTCAACACTATTGACATACTTTAAATAACTCTTTGTTATGCACGGCTGTCCTGTGCATTGTAGGATGTGTAACAGTATCCCTGGCCTCTGTCCACTAGATGCCAGTAGCTCACATATCACCACCACCTCTGCAGTTTGATCATCCAAAATATATGCAGATATGGCCATATGTCCCCTGGGGGAAAAATTCCCCCAGTTGAATACCACTGTCCTAAAGCAACAGAAGTATTTTTTTAATCAGCTAGTCAGTAGTTTCTACCTTAAATTTCTTCTGTAATTGGGCTAGAATAGAATATTTTTCTTACAATTTCTTTGTAGAGATTTGTAAAACTACAACATAATAAAGAACTTTACATGTAACGAACACCGAAGTTCCTAATTTGGTCAGTTTTTTCTTTTCTTCCTATTACTGTTTTTTATTCTAGTTTTTAATTCCTATTAATGTGATACAATCTATGATGTGAAATGTGTGACTATATAATGTATTGAGATTAAAGAATGAAAATTACAGAGCAGTAATAAATATGATGTTGAATAGGAAGTTCATTGAGTTCAAATACTTGACCTTTTGTGGTCCAAGATTAAATTACTTAAAAATGTGCTTTTTATTTCAGTTGATAAATAGCTTTTAATTGAAGTTGATTAACTCCTGGATATTAAAATTGTATTATATTTATTCTTGTACTCCACAATGTAGCCAGCAGCCAGCTTCGGGTGTAGCCTATTCTCATCCAACTACAGTTGCTAGCTACACTGTCCATCAGGCTCCAGTAGCTGCTCACACAGTTACTGCCGCCTATGCACCAGCAGCCGCCACAGTTGCAGTTGCCAGGCCTGCTCCAGTAGCTGTTGCAGCTGCTGCAACAGCTGCTGCTTATGGAGGCTACCCCACTGCACACACAGCAACGGACTACGGTTATACTCAGAGACAACAAGAAGCACCACCACCACCACCCCCAGCTACTACACAAAACTACCAGGTAAGAAAACTACTAGTTTTGGTAGCCTTATCGTGCGGGTTTCTTTGTCCTCAGTGTATAATGTAATGCCCTAGCCATTGCTTCTCAAACTCGAGGCTTCCAAAATACACATGTACTGATAGAGAAAAGTAAATGAGTATTCCTTGGTAGTTGGGGACATACCAACCATTAAGTTCCTTGCTGACCTGGCGCGGTGGCTCACACCTGTAATCCCAGTACTTTGGGAGGCTGAGGCGGGCTGATCATCTGAGGTGAAGAGTTCAAGACCAGCGTGTCCAACATGGCAAAACCCCGTCTCTACTAAAAATACAAAAATCAGCCAGGTGCAGTGGTGCACACCTATAGTCCCAGCTGCTCGGGAGACCGCGGCACGAGAATCGCTTGAATCCAGGAGGCAGAAGATACAGTGAGCCAAGATCATGCCATTGTATTCCAGCCTGGGCGACAGAGCAAGACCCTGTCTCAAGAAAAAAATATATATATTCCTGGCAATGAGCTTTGTATTAATAATCCTTCTTCCCACCCCCCGTCTATTTGACTCTATTATTTATAGCTGTCTGTTAAAAACTTTTACATTAATTGCTAATTAAATATTTCATAGTTTACCCCACGTTTGTTTGTTTGTTACTGTTTTAACTGAAGACATAGAAAAGACTTCCCTTGTTTGTATTAGGGCATTATTCATCTGGAACACAGGTATGTCTCCTATTTTGAGAATATTTTGAGAACAGGACAAACATATTACATATTTTCTTCTTGAAACTTAGCAAAGGTGGAAGTTCTGTCCCCTTTACATTTATCCTGTAAAGATGTTCTTTTTTAATACACATTATAACAAAAATTGATCGTGCTTTTATTCATCCAGTTGCCTCTTATTCAGTCTTACAGGAATTCTACATTCTCTTTATTATGTTTGAAAACAGTACTAGATTACTACTTGCTTTAATCTGTTTTTTTGCTTGTTTGCTTTCAGGATCTGTTTTTTAAACTTTGGTCTTTCTGAACTTTCCCTGGTTTTGCTATATTCTTTCTAAAGCATAGGAATTTATGCAGTAAAAAAAAAAATTGAAATGTAAGTCAACAATATTAGTATTTGCTATTAATTTTAGGCAGGTTACTAAATGAAATTCCTTTTGAGGTGTGATTGTTTATGCTCAGAGACAGAATATAATAAATTTTGTTGTTTTTAATAGTGTCTGTGAAACCCAGTGTTTTCTGGTCCCTGCCTGCTTCTTCAGCCATTTCACCTACATACCTTTCTACCCCTCTTTACTTCATGAACTGCCAGAATTCACTCAGCTCACCTTGATCTTTCTTGAAAAAGAAATACTGAAAAGAAAGCTGGAGCAATTACAAAGCTTAGTAATGCAAGTGTTCTTTTGTAGTATTGTGGGATCCATCTTTAAGGCAAAACTGCCATACATTTTTTAATAAAATTAATGTTTTCTTAAGTATTATTTTGAAATGTTTTGGTGATTGTTCTGATTGTAAAAGTTAAACGTGCTGCTTGAAATGCTTTTGATATATTTTTTTTTTTTTCTTTTTTTTGAGACAGAATCTTGCTCTGTTGCCCAGGCTGGAGTGCAGTGACGTGATCTCAGCCCACTGCAAGCTCCATCTCCCGGGTTCCTGCCATTCTCCTACCTCAGCCTCCCAAGCAGCTGGGACTACAGGCGCCTGCCACCACGCCCTGCTAATTTTTTGTATTTTTAGTAGAGACGGGGTTTCACCGTGTTAGCCTGGATGGTCTTGATCTGCTGACCTTGTAATCTGCCTGCTTTGGCCTCCCAAAGTGCTGGGATTACAGGCTTGACCCACCACGCCCGGCCTTGATATTATTTTAATGAAGTACAAAATGAATCTTCTGTGTATTTAATTTGATTATTTTATGTTTAGGTCTGTCATGAAACTACGTATTTAGTGTTTTGTTTTCCTTTATTGCACTTTTATACAGTAAGTATATTTTTTCCTTCCTCTTGTCTCATAGCAAGATTTTCTTTCATTCCTTTTCTTTAGGATTCATACTCATATGTAAGGTCCACAGCTCCTGCTGTAGCTTATGATAGTAAGCAATACTACCAACAACCAACAGCAACTGCTGCTGCTGTAGCTGCCGCTGCCCAACCTCAGCCTTCTGTTGCTGAAACTTACTATCAGACAGGTGGGTTTTCTTAACTACATAGTTTCTTTGTAAACTATTGAAGTATATGACTTACTGTATTTTTTAATGAAGATAAGCTTTTGAGTGCATCTAAGTTCGTATCACATCATCTTAGGAGGCAGGTTCTGGACATGTCCTACTAAATGCCTTAGAGTCACAATTCATAATCATGCCTTTCTCTCCTGGAAATGTACTCCATTTCTGGACTTTCAGCCCACAATTCCATTCCTGCTGAAATAAGGTGTACAAAAGAAGCTGTGATGATAACTTCTGAACACATTTTTATCTTTGCCAGAAATGCCCAGAATATATGATATTGCCAACAAACAGCCTTAGTAACCAGTAGAGACTCTTTAATGGGCCCATATTTTTAATTAATCTTCCTCTGATCTCTAATGACAGTTGGTTCTGTTATCAGCCACCAATCATGTTAAATACAGTATCTAGGAAGCATTTTGTTTGCAAAGAAACCTGCGTATTTATAGACGTTAAAAGATGGATTTTTTTGAGAGAGAGAGATTTGATAATTTTTAAAACAAAGCTTTTGAAAAGTGGGCAATTCCTTCAATTTTTTTTTCCAAAACTGTGAGGGTGTGGGTGGAGCCTTGGCTTGGAAGAGTAGAATTGGCTTCCAGTACTGGCTTTACTGCTAATGTGGGCAAGTGATTTCTTTCACCTCTCATATCTCTGTTATCTTATCTGTAAATGAACTAGTTGACCCAAATTTCAGTAGGACCCCTTCTGTTCTAAAATTTTATGAGTCCCTTAAAAGTGGTTTTAACATGTTTTGAATTATAGTGACTATCTGACTATTCCTGCGGTCTCTCTTTTTTTTTTTTTTTTTTTTTTTTTTTTTTGAGGTGGAGTTTTACTCTTGTCGCCTAGGCTGGAGTGCAATGGTGCGATCTTGGTTCACCGCAACCTCGGCCTTCTGGGCTCACATAGTTCTCCTGCCTCAGCCTCCCGAGTAGCTGGGATTACAGGCCTGAGCCACCGTGCCCGGCCCTGTGGTCTCTTCTCTATTGATTTCTGTGTATAATAATCTATAGTAAACTTCCTGTTGAATTACCAAGCTTAAGTTGTGCTTGAGTGCTGAATTATCTAAGAGAAGATCTTGATTTAGTCTAACTCTGGTATTGACTCTGACTTTTGTAAGTTATTTAGCTCTTGGATATTAGTGTCATCTCTATAAAGTATTATCTTTTTGTGTTATGTGGATCAAATTTCATAAGCAGGTAAGTTCTGCTTGAGATAAAAATTCTACTTCGGAGGCTGAGGTGGGAGGATTGCTTGAGTCCGGGAGTTTGAAGTTGCAGTGAGCCATGATCACACCATCATAGTTCAGCCTGGGCAACAGAGTGGGACCCTGTCTCAAAAAAAAAAAAAAAGTTCTAAGGTACCTTAACTGAACATAAAATGAGCTTAGCCCCTTGATTTTGGGCCTTTTTCATAAATAACATTTATGTCTAGTGATCATTTACAAGTGATTATTAATTTAGTGATAAGCCTTCTAAGACTCTTTCAGAATATACATTGTTTTGAGTATGTCAGGCAGCAAAGAAGTTCGACAGACATCAGTGGCAGCCATTTAGGAATAGCTGCATTCAAGTTACTGACATTTGAAAAATTATATAGTTCCTTATTAGATTGTAGTTCACTATGGAAAAATCAGTAAAAATGCAGTGAATGAACAAATTTCATATGATTAAACATTGAAGTTTTCACTGTGAATTGAAATATGTACATTGTAACTCATTCTATCCTGTTTCCAGTGTTAAACCTAACTGAAGTAGACTGACTAGCGCGCGCTTGCGTGCGCGCACACAGACACACACACACACACCCCTTTTCAGAAAACCTTGTTTACTGGTAACACTGCTATTTCAGTTAGTTGTACATTTTGCCAAAATAATCATTTTGGAAATACATAGAAAGCATTTGGCAGAAGATAGTATATTAATTTATATATTCTGTTCATATTGGTAATAAGAGTTTTATACCTTTTGCTAAGGAGAAATTGCTGGCATAAAATTTATAGTTAATGATGGTTGTACCTATTCTTTCCAGCTTTTAAGGATACTGGTACAGTAAATATAGTGGCTTGCTCTTCTAATTTTCTGGTGTCTCTTTCCCACTTCAGCCCCTAAAGCAGGTTATAGCCAAGGTGCAACTCAGTATACTCAAGCCCAGCAAACTCGACAAGTGACAGCCATAAAACCAGCCACACCAAGTCCAGCTACTACTACTTTCTCCATCTATCCTGTATCCTCCACCGTACAGCCAGTAGCAGCTGCGGCTACTGTGGTGCCATCCTATACTCAGAGTGCTACTTACAGTACCACCGCAGTTACTTATTCCGGTAAGACTGATAAACTGTGTTTAAATGAGTAAACAAATTAGGAAGAGACTTAGTGGAAACTCTCTTGTCTATGAAATTACCTTACTCCCAATAATAGAAATTAAATTAATTGATAGACATAAATATAGGTACATAATGTGACTGTACTGTAAATTGTATGCTTTTTCTGGGGGTGGGGGTAAGAGAAGATCTTAGAATAATATAAATTGTTCTTGGGGAGTTTAAAGCTCATTATGAGTATGAGTCTTGGGCTTAGCATTGCAATTAAAGGAAGTAACACCCAGTGTTCTACAGGATTGTTTCCTGCTTTTCCAAATGAAATTGAAAACTCAAGATTAATACCCAGAGAATGCCACAGACAAATTATTTGTTTATTTTGGCCCTCGAAGAGCTATTTCTTTATTATCAGAAATAATTCATCATGGAAATGTTGGGTAGCCCTTTCTAAACATCCATAAGATGGTGGTTATGTACCACACCTCTCTTGGAAGAACAGAGTAGCTTTATTTTTCTTCAATAATTATATATTTCTCCCAGAGAGGTACAATGGCTAAAACCTTATTGTGTCCACTGCTGTTGCCAATTTCTAGCTGAGGAAGTTTGCATTATCACAGTGATTAAGATCACACATTGCCTTTTTTGTAGACACTCAGCTTTTGTATTCCTCCCAGAAGATATGCTGTGAACGACTTTTTTATTTCTCAGGGATTTTTTATCTCTTACTCTAGGGTGCTAGGGATACAATGATGAATTAGGCATGCATGGAGTGTTTGGGAACTGCAGTTCATTGTGGCTGGAATACAGGATATACATGGGGTAAATGTCAGTAGATGAGGTTAGAAGTGTCAGTATGTAAAGCCATGTGTGCTCTGTTATGGTGTGTGTCTTTATCTTGTGGGCAGAAAGCAGAGGCTATATTAAGAAATGGAGCGGTGTGAGCAGATTTGTAAGTTAACCAGACAACCACGTGGAAATGAATTGAATGAGGAGATGTTATCGTCTGAGAACTCTGGCTGGAGTGGTGAATGATGATGCTCATCATTCACCAGTATGAATGATGGTAGAAAGACATTTTATAATCTATTAAAGGCATAGTAGAGGAGATTCCTTATTTAGGAAAGAAATCTTTTGTTAAGATCTCAAGAAAATACTGAATTTATTATTCCTAGATCTGTCATTTAAGATTTCTCGGCCGGGCACGGTGGCTCACGCCTGTAATCCCAGCACTTTGGGAGGCTGAGATGGGTGGATCACGAGGTCAGGAGATCGAGACCATCCTGGCTAACACAGTGAAACCCCATCTCTACTAAAAAAAAAAAAAAAAAAATAGAAAAAATTAGCCGGATGTGGTGGCGGGCGCCTGTAATCCCAGCTACTTGGGAAGCTGAGGCAGGAGAATGGCGTGAACCCAGGAGGCGGAGCTTGCAGTGAGCCAAGGCTGCGCCACTGCACTCCAGCCTAGGCAACAGAGCAAGACTGTGTCTCAAAAAAAAAAAAGGATTTCTCAGATACGACTTATCTGTCTCTCCCTTTTTGGTTGACTAGTTATAATTGTAACTAGGATTATATTATTACAATGAAATCTGATTCGACACTTTTTTTTTTAAATGTCCACATTAGCTTCAACAAAATAGGAAGTTCCAGAGTAGCCTTTGCTATTCATTGTTTCTCTCTCACATGTGTTTCCTTTCCTTTCTCTTTTCTCTCTCTGGTTGCTTATACAGTATGAAGATAGTTTTTATTTACATAAGTAGTATATTATTATTTAAAAATTAGAAACTATTTTTTTAGAAAGAGAAAAAATGTTAAACCACTAGATTTTTACTTCTAGACACTAATTGTCATTAACGTTTTAGTGCATATCTCTGTCTACTTTCCTTCCATGGAATATACATGTATAAATAACAGTTTATAAAAATGCATTTTTCTTACACGTGCTATTCTGTAAACTGCTTTATTGTTACTGTGATTGCCTTCGTGTCACTAAGTATAGATATATACCTTTAATGTTTTTTTCCCAACTTTTTATATCAGGTTTTTATTTTATTTTATTTTATTTTATTTTATTATTATTGTTTTTTTGAGGTAGAGTCTCACTCTGTCGCCTAGGCTGGAGTGCAGTGGCTTGCGCTCAGCTCACTGCAACCTCCGCCTCTCGGATTTAAGTGATTCTTCTGCCTCAGCCTCCCAAGTAGCTGGGACTATAGGCGTGCGCCACCACGCCTGGCTAATTTTTGTATTTTTAGTAGAGACAGGGTTTCACCATGTTGGCCAGGCTGGTCTGGAACTCCTAACCTCAAGTGATCCACCCTTCTCGGCCTCACAAAGTGCTGGGATTACAGTACAGTCATGAGCCACCATGCCCGCCCCAGAAAATTTTAATTCTGCAGAAAAGTGGGGAAAAAAAAGTTCCAATAACTACTTTTTATGCCATTCACCTAGGTTCACCAATTAATAATTTTTCAAATTTGCTTTATCTCTTCTTTCTCTTAAAGGCTATTTTCAAATGGCTCAGCAATATGTTTTATAAGCAATATGCTTTACAAGTTGTAGATGACATGGTACTTTGCCCTGAACTCTTCAGAAGGTATTTCTCAAGAATAAGGACATTCTTTTTATGTAGCCACAATGGCAACGTTATGAAAAGGAATTGAACGTGGATACTATACTGTTTAATACATAAATTTATCCAGTTGTCCAAAAATGTATTTTATGGCTGGGCTTTGTATGTATTTGGTGTATGTATGTTTGTGCTTGTGCTTTGTTTTGAAATTTAGAATCCAGTCAAGGATCATGGATTGTATTTGGTTGCCATTCTTTGTTAGTTTGCTTTAATGTAGAACAGTTCATTATTTTTATCTTGTCTCTCATGGTAGTGACATTTTTGAAGTGTTCAGGCCAGTTGTCTTGTAGAATGTCCCATATCTGGATTTATCTGATGATTTATGTTTAGATTCAGGTAACTTTTTAGACAAGAAAATTACTTGACCAGCCTTCCATTTCATCACATCAGAAGCATGTAATAAGTAATGTTCGTTTATTCCTTATTGATGCTGGCTTTACTGGTTAAAGCTGTGCCTATCAGATCTCTCCGTTACAGAGATACCTTTTTCCTTTGTAATGAACAAGTAATCTGTGGGCCTGTTGCTCAACTGTCTTTCACCCTGTGGTGGTAGATCCTTTGAAAACTGAACGAGTTTCTACAGTGGTAGTTGCAAAACCCTTTCACATTGATTCTTAGGCATTCTTCTCTAGAGTCCCCTCCTTCTACTTCTTTTGTTGTTGTTGCTATGAACTTGCTCATTTTTATTCAATGTACAGTCGTCCCTTATATCGATGGGAGATTGGTTCCAGAGCCCCGATTAATACCAAAATTTGTGGATGCTCAAGTCCCATATATAAAATGACATAATATTTATCTCTAACATACATCCTCTTGAATATGTTAAATTATCTCTAGATTACTCACAATACCTAATACCATGTAAGTGCTATATAAATGGTTGTTAAGCTGTACTGAGTTTAAGTAGCTGGGATTACAGGCATGTACCACCATACCTGGCTCATTTTTGTATTTTTAGTAAAGATAGGGTTTTGCCGTGGTGGCCAGACTGGTCTCAAACTCCTGACTTCAGGTGATCCACCTACCTCAGCCTCTCAAAAGTGCCGGGATTACAGGGATGAGCCACCGTACCAGCCTCCAAATATTTTCGGTTCATGGTTGATTGAATCCATGATCGCTGAACCGATGGATACAAAGAGCAACTATATTATAATCTGTTACTCTCATTTCTCTCTTTGAGGCTCACACAGTTTTAAAGTTGCCCAGTGGGATCCGCTTAAACCAGCTCCTGAGTCTTTTTGACATATTCTCATTCTTCTTTGAGCACATCTTTTCTTTTTGCCACTGAGGGTTATTACAGATACACTTTGAGCTTTCCCTGCCCTAGGGTCACAGTCAGCCATGTCACAAAGGAGCCATGACTTCTTGTAAATGCCAGGAGTATTTAGAAACGATTCTAATGGTCACAAAGTATTTTATTGTATGGATGTAATATATTTTAAAGTGTGTATCTGAGGACATTTAGTTGTGTATGAGACAGAAACTGGAAACAGCACTAGGTAGAATATCCTTACATGTAAAGATTTGTACATTTGCCCACTTGTTTCCCTAGGATAAATTTCTAGTTGTGGAACTGTTAAAGAGTATCTGCTTTTTAAAGACTATGTGATACACAGTCCAGAGTTGCCAAATCAGAGAAACCATTGTTAAGGCTTCTGAGTTCTATATCTGCAATTTTTGGCAGCTACAATTTTGGTCAGCTATTCTCTTTATCTTAATAAAATGAGTTCTAGAATATTGCTACCTACTAAATGATGACTTGTAGCATGATGAATTTACTACTGAAATGTTTTTTGTTTGTTTGTTTGTTTGTTTCTGGTATCATACATTTAGAAGCTATATGCCAGCTATTCTAATATCATAGCTTACTAATGGATTTTTTTTTTTTTTTTTTTTTTTTGAGACTAGGTCTCATTCCATCACCCAGGCTAGAGTGCAGTGGCACCATCCAGCTCACTGCAACCTCCACCTCAAGCAATCCTCCCACCTCAGCCTCCCAGATAGCTGGGACTGCAGACATGAGCCACCATGCCTGGTTAATTTTTTATTTTTGTATTTTTTGTAGAGATGGAGTTTTGGCATGTTGTACAGGCTGGTCTTGAACTCCTGAGCTCAGTCTGCCCACCTCAGCCTCTCAAAGTGTTGGGATTACAGGTGTGAGCCACCACACCTGGCCTTGATAAACATTTTTAATGAAAGTACTTTTTTTGTTTTTTTGGAGACAGTGTCTTGCTCTGTCACCCAGGCTAGGAGTAGAGTGGCACAATCACAGCTCACTGCAACCTCCACCTCCTGCACTCAAATGATCCATCCCGCCTCAGTGCACGCCACCACACCGGCCTAATTTTTTGTATTTTTAGTTGAGATGGGGTTTCACCACACTGCCTAGACTGGTCTTGAACTCCTGGGCTCAAGTGATCCACAAGCCTGGCCTAGTAAAAGTACTTTTTAAATGACACTGTTTTAGTTTTCAAAAATTGTGCTTTTACTTAATTTATAGACACAGATTTCTTTTTTTTTTTCTTCTTTGAGACAGGGTCTCATTCTGTCACCCAGGCTGGAGTGCAGTGGCACTATCATGGTTTACCGCAGCCTCAACCTCCTACCTCAGCCACCTGAGTAGCTGAGACTACAGACGCACAACCGCGCTTGGCTAATTTTTGTATTTCTTTGTGGAGACGGGGTTTCGCCATGTTGCCCAGGCCAGACACAGCCTTATATTTGTTTTCCTACAATGCTTTTTACAGGAAATGTACATTTGTTTGCCAATAGTTATAGGAGAATTTAAGATGCCCTTTAACAGAGTTCCAGAATCTTTAGCCCACCTTTCAGTGCATGCTTTGATTTATTTTTACAGCCAAGTAGTAAGTTACAATTAAACTTGACTTTTATTAGTTTTAAACTACCTATGTGCAAGTAGAGATTATTTTATGAATATTAAGCTTGGTGATTTTTATGGTTAAGTTAGCTCAGTGTTTAAAGGATCCTCCAATTTCTAAACCCGACTTTTCTCATATTTAAGGATAGTGATACTTGCCTTATAGATCTGTTCTAAAAACTACATTGTGTCTGGCACACTGCTTCCTGTATTGTGAACTCTTGATTTAAAAAAAAAAAAAAAGCCGGGCGCGGTGGCTCAAGCCTGTAATCCCAGCACTTTGGGAGGCCGAGGCGGGTGGATCACAAGGTCAGGAGATCGAGACTATCCTGGCTAACATGGTGAAACCCCGTCTCTACTAAAAATACAAAAAACTAGCCGGGCGCGGTAGCGGGCGCCTGTAGTCCCAGCTACTTGGGAGGCTGAGGCGGGAGAATGGCGTGAACCCGGGGGGCGGAGCTTGCAGTGAGCCGAGATCGCGCTACTGCCCTCCAGCCTGGGAGACACAGTGAGACTACGTCTCAAAAAAAAAAAAACAAAAACTAGAAGACCTATTCTTTCAGCACTGTTGGCCTCTATTGTCCTTATTCTGCTTCATGTTTTCTTAATACATAATTCATAAAGTTACATTTCTGTGGCATTTGTGTAGTTTCTATATAGAAGAACTAAAGTCATTTGGAAAATGTCTGTTATAAAGATTTTATGTAAAAATCATGATCCTACTTGGTAATAAACCTAAAAACATCTTTATTATTTGTAATAGGACCATTTTGTGGTATTTCTCTATAGTAAAATTTAAACTATACATGTTTTTGCCTGTAAGCTTGAAAACGTTTGGCTGTGAGCTTATGTTCTTTTATCACATTCGTAAGTAACAGAGGACATTTGTAGGACTGCCCAGTAGAGTTTATTGGTTTATAGAAATTTTCCTTTAAGCAATTATGTCAATTGCTTTCTCAGTTTTATCTGATCATGTATATGCTTTATCATTGATAGCTACCTGTTTCTATTTTCATTTCAGATGTTTTCTTGTCTATTATCACACTTTCTGTCTTAAAACTTTATATACTGCAATTCTGGTTTTCCATGCATTTTAGCTCCTACCATTCCAATTTATTTTTCCTTCCCTATGTGTATAGACATACCGGAGTTAGGGAGTCCTAAGTCTTTCAGTATTGCAGTCTGCATTTGAGAGACTAAAAAGTTTAGTTCTCTGTAAGCAGTTCTTCTGTGCTATTCTGTCAACTAGGGATCTCTCTCAAGCTTTATATCACTCTTTGCCCATCCATTACCACTTAAAGGAATAAGGAAACTTAACTGAAATATGGTGAATAGGCAGTCTACCAAATTTCCAGAGATCTTAGTTTAGAAATGGTCAGTTTACCAGTTTTCAGGATAGGCTTATAATGTAAAATCCACAGCTTTCAAATTTAAAATGTTCACAGATTTAAAAATCTGTAAATCACTGAACATAAACAACATGTATGCATTATATAAATAGCTTGCATAATGTACTTATTCAGTAGAGTCTCTGAACAATGGAAATGGGTAGAATTCATACATTTAACCAGAAAACACAGTGCTTTTTCATCTTTTGGAAGATGAGAACCATTGTGTTGGTCCCTAATTCCTAAATCTTTTAACAGTTGTTCTATATTTTCATCTGAACTTCAGTTCCACATCACAAACTTCTGCTAAACTTTATTTACCTTGCCTCCCCAGACTAGCGTCTGTCAGCTTCTTAGTTCTAGCAGTTGCACAACCCATCAGTTGATCTCTGGGGCTCCAGATTTTAGTGTCATATTTGTATGTTTTCCTCTTCTTTTATCGCGTTTGTCCTCTTAGCTACCAAGCATGTCGAATCTTACTTTGATGAGTTTTTGTTTTTCCTATCTAGTATCCTACTTCAGATTCTTCCTCAAATCCAACACTTCCTAAATTTTGTTCACAGGATTTTATTCGGGGACATATTACCAGATTCTGTAAACAGACAAGTTTGTGAAACACACTATAACATCTCTCCAATTAAACTATAAGCTTCTTCAAGGCAGAGACCAAATTTGACACTGTCTTTATACCTCTATAACACCTGGCATGTGTTGAGTAAATACTAGTTGATTACTTTCTTAGAAGGAAAATAAGCTTTTTTGTGGTTCTGTGAGATATACGTTTGTTAATATGCACACGTAAATCTATCTTTATTGGCAGGATTAATTTAAATTTGTACATTTTAACTTGTCCTCCTATAAGTATGTAACATAATTTTTGTTTGATTTCATTTGTAAGGTACATCTTATTCAGGTTATGAAGCAGCAGTGTATTCAGCTGCATCCTCCTACTATCAACAGCAGCAGCAGCAACAGAAGCAGGCAGCAGCAGCAGCTGCTGCTGCTGCTGCAACAGCTGCCTGGACAGGGACCACCTTTACTAAAAAAGCACCATTCCAAAATAAACAACTGAAACCAAAACAGCCTCCCAAACCACCACAGATTCACTACTGTGATGTTTGTAAGATCAGCTGTGCTGGACCACAGGTACTTATGTTGTATGTTTTACCTTGAGTCTTCAGGTGTTATTAAGTGTAGTTGGTATTTTAACTCCTGAGCCTACAAAGAGGTTTACATTTTTTCCTGTTAGCTTTTAGCCAATGCATCTTTTAAAAGTTACTTGTATTGTGGCATGAGAATTTTCAGGAAAAAAAAAAAACTGTAAAGATGATTCTGAATGTAAATGATAAATAGGCAAATTGAGCTTTTTTTCCGGAAGGAGACTTTGCTCTTTAAAATTTAAATTTAGTTTAAAAGTTTTGTAGTCAGATTGCGACTTGGGTAAGATTGAATTTTTATTTCATTTCATTTTTAGCATCTATAACTTACTTGCCAGAGCTTTTATTCAAAATTCTTCAACTTAATATAACGGGTTACTGATAATCTATAATTTTCAGTATTGCATTTCTAATGAGACTGACTTTGATACATACTTTATGGCATGTTACTTTTTTCTGTAATCTCTTTCATAAGGAGAGTAGGAACTTCGGGAACAAGGAAGGTGTAAGGAAGCGTGTTTTTCAAAAATACCAACTAATGAGGCATGTAAATGTAAAACCCTTATTCCTTTTTCGGTATTGTATTGTTTCTGGTTGCTAAACGTTAAAATGGATGATTATGACATGATTCTATTTATTAAGATTAATGGATTCAACTCCCAGCCTTATTATTATGCTTAAGAGTGTTATTTTTATATTAAAATTTGGTACACAGCTTGGCAGATAAAAGGCATGTTATTTGGAAACAACTAATTTTGACTCTCTACTAGTTTCTCCCAAGTTATATCCTTCTCTCATTTGCCCTACCTATGTAACATGTTTTTAACTTTACTGGATTAATTTTTTCTACTTCTGAATTTTGGGGAGTATTTTCAGTTACTAACATTCCCTGTGTTATACCAAATTACAGAACATTTTAATATATGTGGCTAGATATATAAAACCCTCTTTTCCCCTGTTTTGGGTATGGCAGGAAATAGTTTTGTTGTGGATTACATGGTTGGCAGGAGGTGATGGGAGGCAGGTGTGGCACAGGTGGGAAATGTTTGCAGGGACCTGTAAACATAAAAGGGAACAAGAATGGTGGGCGATCTTAGTATTTAAGGAGCATTTCCTACTCTGTGTTGACTGTTCAGAGGGGTTAGTGTCATGAGTGCCAGACTTGGACATAAGAAATTTATTACCTGGCTTATATGAAAGTATACAACGTGACACTTGGGTGATAGGTTAACAGCAGCAGGTGGAATGAGTGTATATGAGGCTGGCTGGTTTTGCTGTGCTGGGTGGTTACAAAAAGAACAGGCCACAGGTATTTCTGCAAGTCATCAGTGCCTTAAGGGGGTGGTTAATGAACCTTAGCGAAAAATGTCATTGAGATTGAATTAGAGTTCTAGATGTATACATAAGAAGGAAAAGAATAAGTTGATTCAGCTTTTGGGGGCCAAGATTGCAGTCCTGGCTCTGCCACTAAGTTTGTAACCTTGGGCAATTTAGAGACCTGAACTTCTTTGGGCTTTTATTTCCTCGCTTTTCTGTAACAAGGACTTGCCTAAATAATTGAGGCTTAGACTGCTTGGTGGAGCTATTTCAGGCCACCGCAGATAATGAAAGTCCCATCCAGCTCTGAAATTGTATGATGAACATATAATTTTATGCTAATTATTTGTCAGTTTACAACTGTCTTTTAAGAGGCAGTTTTAAAAAAGAGAGTTTGAGACCAGCCTGGGCAACATGGCAAAATCCCATCTTTACCAAAAATATGAAAAATGAGCTAGGCATGGTGGCAGGCACCTGTGGTCCCAGCTACTCAGGAGTCTAAGGTGGGAGGATCACATGAGCCTGGGAGGCAGAGATTGCAGTGACCCAAGATTGTGCCACTGCACTCAAGCCTGTGTAACAGAGTGAGACACATCTCAAAAATAAATAAATAAATAAATGTATGAGAGAGGAACCATTTGGTCCTACTCACGAAATTGTCTAGTTGTTCTTACTAATTTCCTCTCGTTTTAATTAACTGCCTTCCTCAATCATCTGCATTCACAATGATTTTTAATATATAATTTCACTATTTTATTGGCTAATATTACTATAATACTATTTTTGCTTGCAAGTGTGTACAATATTGGCCCTTATGTATTTTAAGTAAGCTTTCTTTTAGGGGTCATGGATTCTAATACAGATTCTATGTCAAAACGTATTCTGAATTAGAAAAGTCAGTTTTATAAACATAGCTGTTTGTAAAGAATCTTGTTACCATACAGTAACTTTTCCTTTCTTCTAATGATACAGGCACATCTCCCCCACCTCATCTTAACCCTGTGACTAAATATAATTTCTTTATGGAATGATCACCGTCTCTTATCATTCTCTGTCCAACATTTATATAAGCAACAAAAGATAAATTTTTAAAACTGAAAACTGTTGCCTTATATTATGGCTATGTATGAAGGTACTTTGTAACTCAGTGTTAGATAATATTCTTGATAAACAAGATACAGAGAACCATAAATATGTCACATATATAAGGAATGCCACATGCCCTTTTTCAATTTAAATTTGTTTTGGTCTCATTTTTAAACGAGTATTAGAGATTTCTTGAGAATTGAATAATCTTAAATTATGTATAAAGAAAATTAGTGAAGCAAAATGTTTGCTTTTTATTTGAAACAGACTTATAAAGAACATTTAGAAGGACAGAAACATAAAAAAAAAGAAGCTGCATTGAAAGCCTCACAAAATACCAGCAGCAGCAACAATTCTACTCGTGGGACTCAAAATCAGCTACGTTGTGAGCTCTGCGATGTGTCTTGTACAGGAGCAGATGCATATGCTGCCCACATTCGTGGTGCTAAGCATCAGAAAGTAGGTGTTTTTTTCCCACACACCCTTATGTCTTGATTCTGTTATCTTTTACTTTTTCAAAGGGAGTTAGATAAAGGTAACTTCAAATTTTGAAAACTTTTAAGTGCATTATAAGCCTTGCTTATGTGCTAATAATACCTAAAGGTGACATCAAATAATCATTGCTAAAAGAGGGAAAGACTGGAGACCTTTCTTTAAATTGAACTAAACCATTTGTTTCACTAACTGGGAATTGTCATGTGATTATTTTTAATGTAGCCAAGTCTGTTCATCTTTCTCTGCCTCCGTTTCCTCACCTAATAGTAGATGAAATACATATCCATATTTGCTTCACAGAGATTACCTTGAAAGTAATGAGTTTTGTATATGTGTGTATATACAAAAACATATAGCAGAAAAAATACAACAAAGAAAAACATGGTTTAGATTTTCATTTTATAATGTTCCAGGCAGACTTTTCAAAATCTACTATTTGAGTTTCCTGACAAATAAGTGTGCTTTTGTTTTATAGGTGGTTAAGTTACACACAAAACTTGGTAAACCCATTCCGTCAACAGAACCAAACGTTGTTAGCCAAGCTGCTTCTTCAACAGCTGTATCTGCTTCAAAGCCGACTGCCTCTCCTTCAAGCATTGCAGCAAACAATTGTACTGTGAATACATCATCAATTGCAACATCTTCAATGAAGGGTCTTACGACTACAGGAAACTCGTCTCTTAATAGCACATCTAACACTAAAGTATCAGCAGTGCCTACGAATATGGCTGCCAAGAAAACATCTACCCCCAAAATAAATTTTGTTGGCAAGTACTGATATTCTCTGTCCCTGCTGACTCTGTCAAAGTGGTGTTTCTCTATTGCAGCACTAACGCTTCTGCCTGTGTTCTTGGACCTGTCTCCTCCCTTCTCTCTGGGACCTTGTTTCTTCATATATCTGCCTCGTGTGTGTGTATTTTTAATATTTAGTCTATCGTCTACTGGTTTCTTCCCTTCAGTCATACAGATACATCTGTGTCTTAATCTAGTCATTTAAAAAAAAAAGATCTGCACACACACAGACCCTTTCCCATTTCTGTAATCTTAAGGTAACCTGATTGGTTTTTTTGTTTGTTTGTTTGTTTAATTTTTGAGACAGAGCCCCCACTCTGTCACCAAGGCTGGAGTGCAGTAGCATGATCTTGGTTCACTGCAGCCTCAATCTCCAGGGCTCAAGTGATCCGCCCACCTCAGCCTCCTAAGTAGCTGTGACTATAGGCGTGCACCACCACACACAGCCAATTTTTTTTTTTTTTTTTTTTTTTGGTAGAGATGAGGTTTCACTATGTAGGCCAGACTGATCTCGAATTCTCCTGAGCTCAAGTGAGCTGCCCGCCTCAACTTCCAAAGTGCTTGGGTTATAAGCATGTACCACAACCCATGGCCCTGATTTTTTGTCTGCTTCTGTACTTCCTGCCCAATCCTCAGTCTGCTGTAGTGTTTCTACTCTACCTTTTTCTGAAGGTGCTTTCAGTAGTCACCAAAAACCTAATTGCCAATCCAGTGGCCAGTTCTCAGTTTCATCCTAGTGTCTCTCCTAATACTTGACACAGTTGACTGCTGTACCTTTAGGCTTAAGATACATCTCTGTCTCTCAATTATATGTCCGCCCACCCCTTTCTCAGTTTTTGTTATTGGTTCTCCTGCCTATGTGTTCATTAAATGGTAGTGTTACTAAGATTATAACCCTGGCCCACGTCTCACTGTTCGCCAGTCTTAATGGGTGATCTCATTCATTCCCATGTGGGCAGTGACTTTTAAATCTTTCCGGTGAATTCAAAACCCCCACCTGAGTTGGACAGCCACATTTTAAATATTCCCTAGTCATCTTCTATATGGCTGTGTAGATGCCTCCCGGTGTGGCTCATTCTAACCCATTAATTCATGAGAAGAGTACCATGAAATAATGTCATAAAATTGTCGATTTCTCAAGTGGAAAATTCACTAACATTATTTCTTCGTATTTATTGCCTCCTCCAGCTGTTTACCTAGTCGTCTTGTTTCTATCTCTATAGTATTTCTACAAAACCTGTCTTTTTCATTGCCATTACCTTGTTTTTTAGGCCTTAAAAGTCTCCTTGGAGCTTTATTTCTTACTGTACCCAATCTCAACATATTCTCCACACTCTTGTTATTTTATTAAAATACGTGTCTATTGTGTTAGTCTTCAGCTCAGCAGCCTTCCACTGTGATAGGATAAAATCTGTAGTCCTTATTTGTCATATAAGGCCCATCATTACCTGACCCGTGCCTACCTTTCCAGCCTCATAACTCATCCCTTCTACCTATGTAGTAATTCATATTGAATTACTGGCTCTTCCTTGAGTTTAGCATAGCCTTTTTCACACCATGTTGCTGTGCTTTTATGTACATGCTATTTTTTTCTTTTTAAACATCGTTCTTTTCTTTCTGACCAGTTCATATTCATTCTTCTTTCAAATCCCAGTTCAAATATCACACCCTTTGTGAAACCTTTCCTTACTGGATCATGTAAAAGGGCGGTGGCTCCTTTCTTCTAAATTTCCACAGTATTCAGTCCATACTTATTGTAGTGCTTATCACATTGTATTATCGTTATTTGTATCGTCCCGTAAATTGGGCACTGGAAAGGCAGCTACATTGTCTTCTCTTTGCTGTATTACCAGAACTTAGTGCAGTATCCAGATTGTCATAGATACTTAAGAATATTTTTGAAAGAAAAGTTTAAAAGTAGGAGATTCACAATTAACGGGGTATTCTCTTAGACAGTTACTTGAAGTGTTAAGTTTAATTGATGATAAAAATGAAAACTATCATTTATAGTCACTTCTGCATCAGTTTCTGAGGTTCTTCATACTTTCAGTTTAGAACAATAATAGAAAATCTTTTGTAAATAACTCTTAGTGTAAATTCATGTCTCATTTCAGTAGACAATAAGTTAGAGGAAATAAACAATGATAAAACCTAAATTGGTTCTATTTCCTTCCCTAGTGGGAAACTTTATTTGGACTAAGTTTGCAAAGAGATCTAATCATTGAACTTACCTTTTTTAAATTTTTCTAAATTGTAGGGCATGACCTAGACATTACCCCCGACTTTTTTTGGAGACAGGGTCTGTCCAGGTCTGGAGTGCAGTAATGCGATCTCAGCTCACTGCAACCTCTGCCTCTTAGGCTCAAGCAGTCCTCCCACCTCAGCCCCACAAGTAGCTAGGACTACAGGCGTGCACCATTGCATCCAGCTAATTTTTGTAGTGACCAGGTTTTCCATGTTGCCTAGGCTGGTCTCAAACTTCTGGGCTCAAACTCCTGGGCTCAAGTGATCCTCCTACCTCTGCCTCCCACAGTGCTGGGTTCATAGGGCATAAGTCACCACACCCAACTGGAAGTTAGCATTTTTTAAAGGAATAAATACTACTCATTTCAGTCACTTGCCAAGGAACTCGGGCTACAAACATGAATTAGTCTTAGTCCTTACCATTTCAGGTACTTGCTATTCATTTTGAGGGGGGATGAGGAAGGTGTTGGGTGTTCCAAGATGGAAAAGAGAAAAATTCAGAAATGTATTTCACTAATAGGGTAAAAAAAGCCAAGTAGTTTATGTAGTTCTTCAAAATTCTCATCTGTTGTATGTCAGATAGGAGTTTTGACTATTAGCAGAAAAGAACTTTATCTGAAGTTTTCGTCTTATCAGGTATATATGTTTATACGAAATTAAAATTTGTTATAACTTTTTGATGCTTTTCTAGGTGGTAATAAGCTGCAGTCAACAGGAAATAAAACAGAAGACATAAAAGGAACTGAATGTGTTAAAAGTACTCCCGTCACTTCTGCTGTGCAGATTCCTGAAGTAAAGCAAGACACAGTGTCAGAACCAGTCACACCTGCATCTCTTGCTGCCTTACAGAGTGATGTGCAGCCAGTGGGCCATGATTATGTGGAGGAGGTAATTGATTTGAGAATACCATTGCTGTGAAATTGGATAAAGGGAAGAAGTGCGTTACAAGTGTGTGTTACACGTAAAAGTGAATATACTTTATTTTAGATTTAGCTTACTTAATGAAAGGATATTAAAGGAATCTTTGTTACAAGAAAGCATGTCCTTTAAGCCTGGCTAAGTGACATCACAATGATTTTTTTTGCTAACTTTTGTATTATTTTCCCTGTATATTGTCACTGTGGTGTGTAAAGTAACTTTCTATTTACCAGCAAGCATTCTTGTAATACATCCTTCAACTATCATAAAAGTTTAAAAGTTCTGAGAAGCAAAAATGTTGATGAAGAGAACCAATACATTTATTTTTGAATAGTCAGTTTTGTGATAAAATTAAGTTTGCTGATTTAACAGAATATATTCATTTGGTTTCACAAGTGGAGTAGAAGACTGTTGCTGTTTTACAGGTAAAGTAAACTCAGTAAAATAAAGGAGTGAAGGGATATCAGAGCAGACTGGATAAATACCTGCTGTTAGCAGAAAGACATACAGTGGCATATGACTACTATTTACTTTGACTTTAGAGCATATATATCTTTCGAGCTTCAGTGTCGATATCTATAAAATTGGAATATTCCTTAACAAAGTTGTGAAGAGTAGATGCCATGGTATCTGGCATCTAGGAGGGGTTTTGTTTTTGTTTTTGTTTTTTGTTTGTTTGTTTTGAGACTTGTCGCTCAGGCTGGAGTGCAGTGACACAGTCATGGCTCACTGCACTTCTACCTCCTGGGTTCAAGCAACTCTCCTGCCTCAGCCTCCCAAGTAGCTGGGATTACAGGTGCATGCCACCACCCCCAGCTGATTTTTGTGGTTTTTTTTTTAGTTGGTGGGGTTTCACTATGTTGGCCAGGCTGGTCTTGAACTCCTGACCTCATGATCCACCCTCTCCAGCCTCCCAAAGTGCTGTGATTACAGGTGTGAGCCGCTGCACCTGGCCTAGTAGGTTTTAAATAAATATTTGTTCTTGCATCCTTTTTCCTATCAAGAAAAATTACATATTGATGGCCAGGCACTGTGGCTCACACCTGTAATTGTTGCACTTTGGGAGGCCAAGGTGGGTGGATCACTTGAGGCCAGGAGTTCAAGGCCAGTGGTTGTGCACCCCTGTAATCCTAACTACTCAGGAGGCTGAGGCACAAGAATCACTTGAACCTGGGAGATGGAGGTTGCAGTGAGCCGAGATCACACAACTGTACTCCAACCTGGGCGACAGAGTGAGACTCTGTATCACAAAAAAGAAAAGAAAACAAGAAAAAGAAAAATTGTATGTTGAATTCTTTGTTTACAAGGTGGACAGCTGGGTTATGGAATTTATAAGTAGTTCAGAAATAATTCTGACTTTTAAGTTTCATCTCTTACAGGAGTAAGATTTGGTTATCTCAAAAAAGCTCTCAACCAAAACACCTTAATTTTTTATGATACTGTTTAATCCTAAACTTCAGAGAATTACACTCAGAACATTTCTTAAAGCTTGCACAATTTGAACTTAATATTCATAATAGAGTTCATAGTAAGACTCAAGTTTACTTGTCCTCCTATAACTGTTCAGTTAGAAAAAAATTCATCTTAATTTTCCATAAAGTTACATACTATAAAACCTTGGGCTTTGAGAAATTTTGTATACCAAAATAATGCTATTAATCATCTTTATTTTCATTTTCAAGAACAGTACTTGGCCAGCAGCAATTATTCAGTAACTATTAGAAAATTTAAGGCATCTGGCTACATTTAAATGTGAATGCTTACATATGGACAAAAATATTAAATTGAAAGATAGTTATAAGAGCCAATATATGCTACCACATCTTGCATACTAAAATTCCAACTTTTCATTCCTATTTCTACAGTTTCTATCCTTTTAAAAAGTAATAGGCCAGGCGCGGTGGCTCATGCCTGTAATCCCAGCACTTTGGGAGGCCAAGGTGAGCGGATCACGAGGTCAGGAGTTTGAGACCAGCCTGGCCAACATAGTGAAACCCTGTCTCTACTAAAAATAAAATAAAAAATTAGCTGGGCATGGTGGTGCATGCCTGTAATCCCAGCTACTCGGGTGGCTGAGGCGGGAGAATCGCTTGAACCCAGGAGGCTGAGGTTGCAGTGAGCTGAGATCAAACCACTGCACTCCAGCATGGGTGACAGAGCAAGACTCCGTCTTGGGGGAAAAAAAAAAAAGTAGTACACATTGCCACTTCTTTCTAACTGTGTACAGCTTCATCAAATAATATGTGGGGGTTTATGAATGATATCATCTTCAACTATGACATTCCTGTTTTGATTCTTGAATTTTTTTTCCATGCCAAGGTACGAAATGATGAAGGAAAAGTAATTCGCTTCCATTGTAAATTATGTGAGTGCAGCTTTAATGATCCCAATGCTAAGGAGATGCACTTAAAAGGGCGAAGACACAGACTTCAATATAAAGTGAGTAAAATTTAAGCTATTACCTTCTTTAAAAAAAGAAAAAAAAAGAGCATATTATATGCAAAATAAAGCATCTAAACACAACTTGCCAAGTCCATGATGTCCCATTCTAAGATTAGCATGTCATGTTGACAGACTCAGATGGATGTTTGGTTTTTATTTATCCATTTTTATACTTAAATAAGAATAACATTCTCATCGGTTTTAGTAATTGTGGCAAAACTGAAGCATTGCCTGGACCAAGCAATCATGTAAAGATAATTAATGTTTGAAAAAAGTCTCAACTCTTTATCCACCTTCTTCATCTTGGTAGAATTCCCACCAAAATGAACTTCAAGATGAGTTGATACGTTGGAAAATCCCTTCACTTATCTTAGCGCAGGAATTCTTCATTGAATACACTTCAAATGTTAAGATAAATCAGATACTGTATTTGAAGTTTTTTTTTTTTATTTTGAGACGGAGTCTCGCTCTGTAGCCAAGGCTGGAGTGCAGTGGCATGATCTCGGCTCACTGCAGCCTCTGCCTCCTGGGTCCCTGTTCAGGCAATTCTCCTGCTTCAGCCTCCCGAGTAGCTGGGATTTACAGGCATGTGCCCCCAGGCCCAGCTAATTTTTGTATTTTTAGTAGAGATGGGATTTCGCCATGTTGGCCAGTTTAGCTTGAACTCATGACCTCATGATCCACCCTCCTTGGCCTCCCAAAGTGCTGGGATTACATGTGTGAGCCACTGTGCCTGGCCTGTATTTGAAGTTTTTAACTAGGCTGGATTAATATACTAGATCCATGTTTTCTGTTTTAAACACAGAGGAGGTGAAAATTAAAACATTGTAAAAGGGTAGTGCTTAAATATGAAAAGAAACTTTTTAACCCCAACATAGACATTTAGAGTCATCTGTTTATAAACAGTTACAGTTGACCCTTGAACAACATGGAGGGCAGGGACCCCTCATGCAGTCATAAATTTGCCTATAACTTTTTTTTTTTTTTGAAATGGGGCCTTGCTCTGATGCCCAGGCTGGAGTACAGTGACATGAGCATGGCTTACTGCAACCTCCCGGGCTCCAGGTATCCTCCCACCGCAGCCTCCCAAGTAGCTGGGACTACAGGCACGTGCCACCATGCCTGGCTAACTTTTGTATTTTTCTAGAGAGGAGGTTTCACCATGTTGGCCAGGCTAGTCTCAAACTCCTGGCCTCAAGTGATCTGCCTGCCTTGGCCTCCCAAAGTGCTGGGATTCCAGGCTGCTTATAACTTTTGACTCCCTAAAAACTTCTAAAAACCTACTGTTGACCAGAAGCCTTACTGATAAAGTTATTGTTATATTAATACATATTTGGTATGTCATGTATATCTCATATGTACTGTATTCTTAAAGTAAGCTAGAGAAAAGAAAATGTTATTAAGAAAATCAGTGAAAAAATATATTTACTATTCATTAACTGGAAGTGGGTCATCATATAAAGGTCTTCATCCTCATCATCTTCAAGTTGAGTAGGCTGAGGAAGAAGAGGGTTGGTCTTACTCTCTCAGGGGAGGCAGAGGCAGAAGAAACTCAGCAGCATAGATGTAAGTGTACTCATACACTTCAAACCCTTGTTGTTCAAGTGTTAAATGTAAAGTAAAATTAAATATCCATTAGTCTTTCTAAGGATTTCATGACTTTTTGTTGGTCAGCACTAAGTTATATAATTTTTATTAATGTATTTTGAATCTTTGATTCACCTTAATTATATTGATTTTACTCTGTAGTGAAACTAAAACTGAAACTAAAAGCCTCCATGATTAAAGAATATGTGTAATTGTATGATTAAAATTACACGAAGATTGTTTCGGGGCTGCTATTTTTTTAATATCTTATTTGTATTAATAGAAAAAAGTAAATCCAGATTTGCAAGTAGAAGTAAAGCCTAGTATTCGAGCAAGAAAGATTCAAGAAGAGAAAATGAGGAAGCAAATGCAGAAGGAGGAGTACTGGCGAAGGCGAGAAGAAGAAGAGCGTTGGAGAATGGAAATGAGGTAATACGTTTAACTTTTGATAGCCTCGTAAGTGGTTCAACCTTTCTTAAAAACTTAGCCATTCTGGGGATATGACTCCCATTCAAAGCAATCCAGATTTATTTACTTTCAATTTTCACTCAAGAAAGATCCTAGGTCTGGGAAAGACATACATTAAAATTGTTACTGGCTATACTAATATTTTACTGTGACCTTGGTATTAGAGTTACATGTTTAATTGGCATCTTTTATAAATTAAACATATGAAGAAATATTTCATTTTATAAGTAAGTGCCTCGGTTTCAAACAAGCAAAACAGACATACGTTACCTGATAGAAATATAAGATTTGATAGATTCTACACATTAATAATGTCAATTAAGAAACTTTAGTGGCTATAGGGAAGGAGAATTGAGAAAACATATTTCAAATATTTGTTTTTATATATATATACACATATAAAAAGATATAAAATGAATGTTAAGTTTTATTGAAATATATCTTCTAAACTTATACAGTTACAGAGTTGTGCAACAATCACCACAATCAATTTAAGACAGTTCATCACCCTCAAAAGAAATCACAAACCCATTAACAATAATTCTCCATGTGGCCGGGCGCGGTGGCTCAAGCCTGTAATCCCAGCACTTTGGGAGGCCGAGACGGGCGGATCACGAGGTCAGGAGAGCGAGACCATCCTGGCTAACACAGTGAAACCCCGTCTCTACTAAAAAATACAAAAAAACTAGCCAGGCGAGTTGGCGGGCGCCTGTAGTCCCAGCTACTCGGGAGGCTGAGGCAGGAGAATGGCGTGAACCTGGGAGGCGGAGCTTGCAGTGAGCTGAGATCGTGCCACTGCACTCCAGCCTGGGCGACAGAGCGAGACTCCGTCTCAAAAAAAAATAATAATAATTCTCCATGTGTCCCCCATACCTAGTATCTCCCCCAGCCCCAGCCCTAGACAACCTCTAACCTTTCTGTCTCTGTAGATTTGCCTATTCTGGAGATTTCATATAAATGGAGTCATATTAGGTTAATGCAAAAGTAATCGCGGTTTGTGCCAAATGGCGATTTGAATTAATAAATTCATTTGGTACAAACCGCGATTACTTTTGCATCAGCTTAATGCAGTCTTTTGTGTCTGGCATCGTTCGCTTAGCATAATGTTTTCATGGTTCATCCAGATCGTGGCATGTATCAGTATTCCATTTTCTTTTATGACTAAATGATGCTGAATAATACATCCTTATGTACCACATTTTGTGTTTTTGTTCATTAGTTGATGGACATGCAACTTGTTTCCACATTTTGGCTATTATGAATATTGTCACTGTGAATATTTTTGTACAACTTTTAAAATACAGTTTTAGCAGAAACATACCGTATACATATTTTCATAATCCACTTTTTTCATTTACATATCTTCAACTTTAAAACTAAATTTGGATTTTGTTTTTCATAAGGACATAGTATTTTTTGTGCATATGTAAAATTTTCTTTATAACCAATCCTTGTTGTTATTGTTTAGATATTTAGGTAGTTTCCAGTATTTCCTTATTATAATTATTAATATATTGACCCTCCTTGAGGCAGTTTTTTGTTTCTTTCACCAAGTATGTGAACCTATTGAGGCGATATCAGTGCATACATTATTGTTAGTTGCTGCTGATAATAGAATATTGGAAATAGAAATGTTTGAAGGATACTCACCTGTCTGCCTATACTGGATAGCATAACTCAGTGGTTCTCAGACTTTTTGGTCTCAGGATCCTTTATCCTCAGTTATCAAGGACTCCAAAGAGTCCTTATGTGGGTTGTATCTGTCAAGACTTACTGTATTAAAAATTAAAACTGGCTGGGCACAGTTGCTCATGCCTGTAATCCCAGCATTTTGGGAGGGTGAAGCGGGTGGGTCACCTGAGGTCGGGAGTTCAAGACCAGCCTGACCAACATGGAGAAATTCCCATCTCTACTAAAAATACAAAATTAGCCAGCCGTGATGGTGCATGCCTGTAATCCCAGCTACTCAGGAAGCTGAGGCAGGAGACTCGCTTGAACCCAGGAGGAGGAGGTTGTGGTGAGGCAAGATCACGCCATTGTACTCCAGCCTGGGCAACAAGAGCGAAACTCCATCTCAAAAAAACAAAATTAAAAACTAAGAAATTTAAATATTTATTAATTCATTTTAAAATGACATTTTATTTTTTGAAATATGGTTACATGTATATTTGTTTAAATATTACATGAAATATATTAAATCAAGAAAATACAGTAAAAAAATTAATAACTATTTCTTCCACAGAATAGTGGAAAGAGTTACGCTGTTTTCCATTTTTATACATCTCTTTAATGTCTAGTTTTAGAGAAGGCAGCAAAATTCTCATGTTTGCTTTTGTGTTCATATGTGGTGAATAACACATGTTGCCTCTGGATAATTTCACTGTACACTTTGAGAATGAAAAAGCAAATATGTGTCTTAGTATTTATTATGAAAATATGAAAATAATTTTTTTTTTAAAAAACAGAGTCTCACTCTTGCCCAGGCTGGAGTGCAATGGCACGATCTTGGCTCACTGCACCCTCTACCTCCTGGGTTTAAGTGATTCTCTTGCCTCAGCCTCCCAAGTAGTTGGGATTACAGGCACCTGCCACCACACCTGGCTGATTTTTGCATTTTTAGTAGGGATGGGGTTTCCACCAGGTTGACCAGGCTGGTCTCTAACTCCTAGCCTCAAGTGATCTGCCCGCCTCGGTCTCCCAAAGTGCTGGAATTAACGTGTATGAGCCACCACGCCTGGCCTTATTGTAAAAATAATTTCAACCCCATGGATCTCCTGAAAGGGTCTCAGGGACCACTGGAGCCCTGGATCGCACCTAGAGAACCCCTGCTACAGCTTAATAAAATCTCTACCAACTAAATGTGATAGCCGTTTTGTTTCACTTTGAATTGTTTTCATGCTTGGCTGTTTATACTTCTTTTGTGGTAAATTGCTTGTTTTTTTTCTTACCTGTTGATTTGTACAGGCATTTCTTACATTGTTATTAATCCTTTTTTATGGGTTACCTTTAAATAGTTTTTACTATTATGTATGTGTTGGTTTTGATTTTTATACATTTATCAGTTTTGTCCTTTATGAAGTTTCTGCCTTTGTAACATATTGGAAATTCTCCTCTATAGCTAGATTATACAGTGCTTTCCTCTTTCACCGATAATATCAACTATTTATTAAGCATCCACAATGTGCCAGGAACTGTATTAGGTAGTAAGCACAAATTGGTAAACAATGGATAAAGGTCCCTGCCCTCATTTGACTTAAACGTCGTTAGCAACAACAGTAAACTATTAGAAACTGGAATGAATAGGATTTTCCAGAACCTTTAAGCTATTTTATTCATTTTTTTCCTCAAAACCTAAATAACATAGATAGAAGAATGGTTTCTGTCAGTCCATAGTTGGTTGATCCTAAAAAGCACTGCTGGCTGGGCACGGTGGCTCACTGCCTGTAATCCCAGCACTTCGGGAGGCCAAGGCAGGCAATCACTTGAGCCCAGGAGTTTGAGACCAGCCTAGGCAACGTGACAAGACCCCATCTCTACAAAAAATAGGAAAATTAGCCAGGCATGGTGGTGCACGCCTGTATTCCTATCTGCTTGGGAGGCTGAGGTGGGAGGATCACCTAATCGTGGGAGGTCAAGGCTGTAGAGACCGGTGATCATGCCACTCACTGCACTGGGCAACAGAGTGGGACTCTGCCAATTTAAGAAAGAAAAAAAAAAGCACTGCTTATTCCCAACCTGAGGAAATTGGTAGTTTCTTTAATGGTAGTCAGGAAGCACACTTGTTTCTTTTGTTTTAACAGATTACTTTGTAGTCAGACCTTAACCTAATTGTTAACAGAATTTGCTGTAGACACATGGTTTCCCTTGGGAATTATTGGTATCCTAGTTTGAAGTTGAAAGTGAGGAAAGAACTGGAAGGGCAGAGGGGAGGAGATTGTAAAAAAAAAAAAAAAAAAAAAAAGAATAGATTCTACAAATGTTGGTCAGTAAAGAAGAGGCTATACACTAGCTCCTCACATTCTGAGTTCAGCTCAAAGGTGTTATATTTGGTATGCATAGTATTTTGTAATCTGAACCAGCAATCATGAAGTTTCACAAAAATCCTGGTGACCTCAGCAATACAGCCTGTACAGCAGTCCCCCCTTGTCCAAGGGGGTTACGTTCCAAGACCTCCAGTGGATACCGAAAATCGCAGGTTGTACCAAACCCTGTATATACTATATGTTTTCCATCTGATAACAGTGATAGCTACTAAAGAACTCATAGGCTAGTAGGGTGTATACTGTGTGGATATGCTGGACAAAGGGATGATTCACAGGTGGGATGAAGCCGGACAACACAAGATTTCATCACACTGCTCAAAATGGCACAAGATGTAAAACCTATGAATCGTTTTTTTCTGAAACGTTCTGTTCAATATTTGTATGCCGTGGTTGACCATAAGTAACTGAAACCACAGCGATGAGGATGGTGGGGACTATTGTATTCCCTTATGGCAACAATTAATAGGAGCTGAGTTGCAGCAGCTATTATCTCTAGCCAGAACATGCTCTTTCTATTTTGCCATAATTCCGAACACCCTTAATGTGTCCCCAACAATGAGACTGACTATGATTTGCCATTTATTACTGCCTTGCACTGTTTTTCTTCATAGTAGAGACATAGGAAAGAGCATGTTTCTTTGAGGACATGAAGAAAATTCCCAAATGTGATATGTGCACTTCAGGTCATTTACTCACAGTGTTGGCCTGCCTCCTTTAGGTGGCATTGGGTTTCCAGTTCATACTTAAAGCAGGAGAGAGACTATAAGAAACTGAGGTTTCTGATGCCTGTTCTTTTTACTTTTTCCTCTGGCTGAAATTTTCTTCGGCTTTTCTCTTTGTTCTCTCATGCTCTCTTTTCTCTTTCATTTACTTTGCAATGAAAGCAAACATGGAAAATTAGATACATTTGGGAAGAAATTTTAGCTAGACTGATGTGGGTGGGGTTTTTTATTGCTTTTTATTGTCACTGTTGATGCAAGTTCTTGGGCTGTATTTTTCCTCATATGCTTATAATGTCATTTATGTTTCAGACGTTATGAAGAGGACATGTACTGGAGAAGAATGGAGGAAGAACAGCATCATTGGGATGATCGCCGCCGAATGCCTGATGGAGGTTATCCTCATGGTCCTCCAGGCCCATTAGGCCTTCTGGGAGTCCGACCAGGCATGCCTCCTCAGCCTCAGGGGCCTGCAGTGAGTATCCACATTGGTGATATAAGGAGTGAAAGTTTGACTGGTTCAGCATTAGAAGAAAACAATTTTGGAGGGGCTAATTTTTAGACTTAATACTTGTAATCTTGACAGTTTTTTTGAGACAGAGTCTTGCTGTGTTGCCCAGGCTGGAGTGCAATGGTGTGATCTCGGCTCACTGTATGCAACCTGCACTTCCCAGGTTCAAGCAATTCTCCTGCCTCAACCTCCCAAGTAACTGGGATTACAGGCGCTCACCACCACACCTGGCTAATTTTTGTATTTTTAGTGGAGACAGAGTTTCGCCATGTTGGCCAGGCTGGTCTTGAACTCCTGAGCTCAGGAGATCCATCCACCTGGGCCTCCCAAAATTCTGGGATTACAGGCATGAGCCACTGCACCCAGCTTGATACAAGTTTTTAATGTGATTTAGGATCTTTCCTCCATTTTTCACAGGAAGGAAATATATGTTTCCTGTGTCTTCTGTATAAGGACCTCATAGAATTTCTGGGAATCTTTCTTATTTTCAGTATATGCTAAATGGGAACAGAGCTTTTTATGCCAACTGTTCTTTCACATGAGACTCTTGCCTTTGGTTTTCCTTACATTAGCAGGAACAACTAATTTTTTTTCTTGTTTCTTTTCTTATTTTTCCTCTGGAGTGCAGTGGCATGATCATAGCTCACTGCAGCCTCAGCTTCCCGAGTAGCTGGGACACAGGCATGAGTTGCTATATCTTTCAGGAACAACTGATGTCAAAGGCAACTGCTTTGTCTTTAGAGTTATTCTTACTGGTCTGGGTGCAGTGGCTCATGCCTATAACCCCAGTCTACTTTGGGAAGACCAAGGTGAAAGGATGGCTTGATGCCAGAAGTTCAAGACTAGCCTGGGCAACATGGTGAGACCCAGTGTCTATTTTTAATAAAAAGAAATGTATTCTTATTTTTCCATTACCAGTGGCTTAGAATCTTTTTTTCCTTCTTCCAGTTTTGACCATCTAAAACCTACTACTTCTAAATTGAGTGAAAGATAAGGGATAGATAAAATAGTTTAAGATAAGCCCCAGAGTTGATGTTATTAAGACTATAGGAAAAATCTGCATCTTGAGAGTTTGTGTTGTACAGAAGCTGGGTAAAAGGGACATCTTGTGTAAGTTCAGTCTACCAAAAACAAGATTTGTTTCTCTGTAGAGCAGTTACAAGAAAAAAGTAGACTTCTCTTCTTTAACCTATTCTCATTTATCTTTGCTCAGAGGGTTGACAGTTGTAAGACTTAAACTACTAAAAGCAAAGTTTCAGAATCACTGGTTTTTAAAGTTGAGTAAAGAGCATTTTCATAGCTTTAGGTTTATATGTATTATAATGTTACCTGTTTTGAGGCAAAGGCAAAGTGGGTATACATGCATGCATGCATACATACATATAGTCTTGATGGTATAACTTTCCATAGTTTGCATTTTCGTTTTTACTGAAATGGAAAAAGAAGATAAAACCTTTCTTATTGAGAAGATACAACAAATATGTATAGTTGAAAAATACCATTTGCTTTTGCTCAGGAAACATTTTTTTAAATTGAGCAACTTTGTTTCTCTGCAGCCCTTACGTCGTCCTGACTCATCTGACGACCGTTATGTAATGACAAAACATGCCACCATTTATCCAACTGAAGAAGAGTTACAGGCAGTTCAGAAAATTGTTTCTATTACTGAACGTGCTTTAAAACTGGTTTCAGACAGTTTGTCTGAACATGAGAAGAACAAGAACAAAGAGGGAGATGATAAGAAAGAGGGAGGTAAAGACAGGTGTGTTTTGAAAGTTATTTACCATATCTATAATTTTGTTTTTTCTTATGTGGACTTCTTACATTTGAAATATAGCTTATGACTGATAACTCTGGTGTGAGTTCTATGTATTTTAACCATGCCTGTGTTAGATATTTCATGTATTCAGCTGCTACTTGCAAAAATAGAAATACACAGTTCCACAAACACATGTGGTCTCTAACCTTGTAATTGTACTCATTTTAAGTTTATATAAACTATTTTGAGTATTTCAAAGCAGCCATTATAGTTTTACAGTTGTATTCAGCTGCGATTTTTCTGTTTTGATTTATTTGTTGCTTCTGCCCCACACTCAGTCTTTGTTTTAATAACTATTCCCTTAAAGCACTGACTGTAAAGCATGAGTAAGCCTAAGCTTTAGCAATGTCTGTATATCAAGTTTGCATTATTAGCTGTAGCTTTTTATTTTCCTTTTACCATTTGAAAATATTTTTGTATTACATTAAACATGGCTCTTATTATTCTGACTTGTGAAATAAGAAACAGAAGTGTTAATGTCCATTGCTTTGCAGTTGTCTTTCTGTAAAGAACTTAGCTCTTTTTTTTTTTTTTTTTTAAATCCACATTGCTTAAATGAAGTATAGTTCTAAAAATGCTGGATGTCTTTCTACTGCAGTTGGTGGAAATTTTAATGGTATAAAAGTTATTTCACTTACTATTGTATGTTTACAGAATATTATGCTTCTGGTTAAGCAGAGAAATATCATAATATAATTTTATTTTACTGCAGAGCTTTGAAAGGAGTTTTGCGAGTGGGAGTATTGGCAAAAGGATTACTTCTCCGAGGAGATAGAAATGTCAACCTTGTTTTGCTGTGCTCAGAGAAACCTTCAAAGACATTATTAAGCCGTATTGCAGAAAACCTACCCAAACAGCTTGCTGTAAGTATTATGGAAATGTTAATTTTTACCCCTTGTCTGGTTCAGAAGTTTTTGGCAGGACTGACTGTGCTTCAGTTTAAACCTAAGCCAGCCTTTAAAATTTTGGCTTGACTTTCTGTATTGAGTTTTTTTGTTTGATTGTGCAAACTGATGAAACTATTTTCTACTTCATCTTTTTTAGGTTTTATAGTGATTGTATTTGGCATGAAACCATCTTGCTGATGTATTTAAAAATGTAAAATTGCAGCAAATGCCTTCCTTTTCTTGTTCTTTTTCCAAGACTTGAATCATAAGAAGGCAGTTGTGGCCGGGCGCGGTGGCTCAAGCCTGTAATCCCAGCACTTTGGGAGGCCGAGACGGGCGGATCACGAGGTCAGGAGATCGAGACCATCCTGGCTAACACGGTGAAACCCCGTCTCTATTAAGAAATACAAAAAACTAGCCGGGCGCGGTAGCGGGCGTCTGTAGTCCCAGCTACTCGGGAGGCTGAGGCCGGAGAATGGCGGGAACCCGGGAGGCGGAGCTTGCAGTGAGCTGAGATCCGGCCACTGCACTCCAGCCCGGGCAACAGAGCGAGACTCCGTCTCAAAAAAAAAAAAAAAAAAGAAGGCAGTTGTTAGGACAAAGTGATTTTAAAAATAAAATCCCATGTGTAGCAAGGTTAAATTTTTTAAATTCATGAACCTCTTGTCTATTTGAATGCTTTTAATAAAATATAGTAACTAAAGTAGTCTTTCTGATTTGAATTTCCCCAGTTATATTGTGAATATTTTCAGTTTTCTGCATGTTTATAATGGTAGGAAATACTTCTCTTGTCTCCATCCAGCAAAACATGGCAATGCAAAACTAATAGAATATTTTATTTGGGTCCTACAAAAGCAAACTTTTTGTTAAGCTTAAATTTACAAAAATTTACAAAAATTTTATATAGGCCGGGTGCGGTGGCTCAAGCCTGTAATCCCAGCACTTTGGGAGGCCGAGGCGGGTGGATCACGAGGTCAGGAGATCGAGACTATCCTGGCTAACATGGTGAAACCCCGTCTCTACTAAAAATACAAAAAACTAGCTGGGCGTGGTGGCGGGCGCCTGTAGTCTCAGCTACTTGGGAGGCTGAGGCCGGAGAATGGCGTGAACCCGGGAGGCGGAGCTTGCAGTGAGCCGAGATCACGCCACTGCACTCCAGTCTGGGAGACACAGCGAGACTCCGTCTCAAAAAAAAAAAAATTTTATATATTAGCCTTGTCAGAATGAGATTTAAAGTAGTGATTCCTTTAATAATTGAGGGTATAAAACTTGCAATTTAATGAAGCATTCTAAATTCAAGGAATCAGATTTCATTGGTAATGTGGGTTCTGCAGTAGTGAATTACAACAGTACCTTACTGTAGCAGAGCAGCCTATGACAAAAGGGACAGTGAAGCACACTATTAAACTTAAAACTCTGACAACTCTGGCACTTGCTGTTGCTTGTTTTATATTACTATTATTCCAGATGGGAAATTTTTTATTGTAGATGAGTCTTTTTTTAAATTATCAGGAGCCAGCAGAATTGGCTTTGTTGTGTGTTACTTCGTACTCCTGTTGAGGCTGCTAGGGCAATGAAGGGGGAAAAGAAAAGGTTTGGAGGCCTTGGAAGAATCATAGAATTTGCGATAAACATCTTGATCCTAATTGTGGTGCTTAGTAAAATTGCAAACCAGGGAATATATCATAACTAAATAACTAACAGCCAGTTAAGCTAGAAGTGAAATACTCTTCAAGTGGATAAGCAAGTGAACTAAAATTAATTTATAGTTAATACTTACATAATACTATATTAAGTGCTTTATATAGTTGATTCATTTAATCTTCCAGCCACCCTATAGGTTAGGTACAATTATTTTCTCCATCTTACAGAAATAGATGCAGGGTAGTTAAATAATTTGTCTGTCATCGCATCACTGGTAAACTATTAGAACTAGGATTTAAACCTAGATACTATACTGTAAATACTGTATGTAGTTTTTGTAGAGTCTTCATTTGTTCATATAAAACGGAGCTTATGTGTCTACCAAATTACAGCAAATCCTGGTTTTTCTGGATATTGACTGAGACTTTCTGCTCCCTGATAAAATGAGGATTTCACAGAAAATGTACAATATGGCAATAGTTAAATTGTAGCTTCTTTTAAGGTCAGGTAGCTATTTTAGCTTCATTCAAATTATGCAAATATGTTATAAATATGACAGTGTTGCTTTTATCCAAGAATTTATCATCTAAGACATACGTATGTACAAATAACTCACAATACAAACAATGGTAAATATTCAACACAGCATTCTGAAAGTTGAAAGTAAGACTAATAATACTGGCATGTATGGCAGGGCTTCCTAGAAGGAGCAGTATATGATCTAGTCCTCATATAGAATGGTTAGGCTAGTGAGAGAGTGAAAGAGCCATAATGAAACTGCTTTTGTTTGTTAATACAACAGATCCAATCCAATTTGTTTCTTATAATCTTCATTACACAGGTTATAAGCCCTGAGAAGTATGACATAAAATGTGCTGTATCTGAAGCGGCAATAATTTTGAATTCATGTGTGGAACCCAAAATGCAAGTCACTATCACCCTGACATCTCCAATTATTCGAGAAGAGAACATGAGGGAAGGAGGTTGGAAAGCCATTAAATTTTTTACTTTCTATTAACTTTTTTTTTAATTTATCTACTCTTTAAGATGGTATTAAGCCCTAGAAGGCAACATGCTGGCATTACATGTGAATTTGATAGATTTGACTTATTTAGCAACCGGTTTTGCCTAAGTTAATTTCCCACAGAGTAAATGCTCTTTTTAGTGATGTATTTTTATATAAAACACTATGGTATGATTGATTTTCTTGATTTCTTTCTTTTCTTGCTAACCTCAGATTTCTGGAAAAAAACTTCAAAATTATTTTTACTGGCATAGTCAGTGCATGAAAAAATGGTTTTAAAATGTTGCTAGTGACTAGGGGGACACAACTTTAACTTGGCATTAAGAAGTTTTTGCTCTTGCCTTGTCTTACAAAAAAGACAAGAGTTTTCACAAACAAAATTGGCTAAGTATTCATAACACATGTTTTTAAGAGGCATTTTTAGATATGTGATAGTGGATTTGGCTTGTCCTGTGGTAAATATTTCTAGTTCTCTGAGGTTGCTCTTTGGCTTGGAGCGCTTTCATAAATGCAGAACATCCTAATGCAGGAGGATTTGGACATTTGACCCTAATATCACACTTGAGATACTGAAAAATAAACTGTAAATGTAGATAGTGAGTCACAGCACAATTCAGGGTTTTTAAACTTAATTTACAACTATAGAATATGAAATCCTGCTGGTGCCAGCAATGTTGCTTTAGGGACTATTCTGTAACATTTTCAGAGCTTCAAAAGCTTTTAAGCTGAAAAGCATGATCAGTGTCTGCAGTATGTTGGTTCTGTTGTTTTATGGGTCAGATAAAATTTACTTTGTTTCCTTTCATGTTTTTATACATCTTGTTGAGTATGGAGTAACAGTCTACACTAATATTTCTTTGTGATACAGGTTGAGGAGGAAGAGGGTACTACATACTTAATATTAAAATTAATTTGTATAAAATAGCATCAGTAGTCTCTCAATTACTGTTTCTTTAAATTTGTTTTCTTAGAGCAATTTTTTTAAGACACTGGGCTTTTCACAACCCAGGAAAAGAACATTTTACCAAAAATGCCATTGGGAGATGTCTAATTTTACATACTTTGCATGTATACCATAATCAGATGATATTTATATCTTAAGCTTTGCATCTTAAATGAGTTTTGTGTAAAGGATTTTCTTATGTGAACATGAGTTTCTACTCAAGGTCTGGCCATGGGTGTCGCTGGAGAGACAGTTCCTGAGTCAATCTGGTCAGGTCATATACAGCATATGGGATTTGATAAAACTAATATGACATATTATAAATGTTTCTATATTTAGTGTTAAATTATAACCATTTAACTTTATTTCAGAATACATTTTGTTCAGTTATATTTATACTTAATTAAATTTGTACAGTATCAAGCCATTTTATGTTGTAAAAGTCTAAAGTGAATAGTATCATATTTGCAGTAAATTATTTGATAACCTATCCCTTCTAAAGGAAACAAAATTATATTTTTGTCTGACCCAGACTTGAGTTAGAATTATTGTTCTGAATTTCGTAAATATGACGAGGAAAATGGTCAGTCCAAAATGGAGAGATTTTGCTTCAAGACACTGAGCTGAAAAGTTGGATGTGTCAAAGTGTAGAAACATTGATAGTGTTCCTTGCTGCAGATAACTGCAGTAAACCATGTCTTTAGCTTCATTATGAAGATTGCTTCTTTCTTGCTGCAGAATAACGGTATGTATTCTCTCTCACTGCAGCTCCCAATGCTCTGTGTCTTAAAATCATTTAAAGCCTATAGCTTGCTTTGGGGAGTTAGTACAGGGGTTAAGGAAGGCTTTGCCGGAAGAACAATTGTGAATCATGAGAGTTACTACTTGCGCATTGTGTGGTAGCTTCTTTAATGCATAATGGTCCTTTTTAATACCAAAAATTATTTAATAAAGGAAATGATTACATTGTCCAAATAACTGTTAAACGCATGACAGATCTGTTTTATGATACTGTGTTTGACAGTTAAACATTAAGTAAACATTTAATTGACTTTAAGCTTGAAATGTTCAGAATGCTCTAACCCTTGCTACAGAATCTTTTCTGCAGCAAGTTAAGTATTGTGTGTGTTTTTTCCCACCTGTAGCTTATCAGGCCCGGTCCAAAGCCTTCTAACAGAGGGGATTGATCCTGTCAGGGGTTGCTGCCAAGACATCGGAAGGATTTTTGACCAAGGTTTTCAAAAGCTCAGTGTCACATCTGCCATTTGATAAAGGAGGGATTTTGGATGCAGAGCCTGGCATTTATTGTCCTTTGTGTGACTGTTTTGTTTGTTTTGTCTTCGTCTCTTCTAGAATTGAGCAGTGTTCACACTAGTTTTTAAATGGTTGAGTGGGTTATATATTTTACATGACCATGTTAATTTGAATTAATATATTCCCATTAACATTTAATCATAAAATAGTGTGGACACAGCATGTCTTCTAATTGGTGATTAACCCCTTAAAATCTGTGAAATACATTCATGTAGAACAAGAATTAGCATTTTGTTTTTATAAATTAACTGGTTTTTGTTTTGCTTTGTTAACTGGGTGTTAGGCAACAAATATGATTTTAGCAGAATATATCTAAGGGGTTAATCTACTTGAAATAGAAAATGGGTACAAAAATCCACACTAAATTTAACAAAAATTTTCTACTTATAGCTGTATTTTGTTTTTAAATTGCAATAGGTATTAGCTGGGCGTGGTGGCAGGCGCCTGTAATCCCAGCTACTCGAGAGGCTGAGGCAGGAGAATTGCTTGAACCCGGGAGGTGTAGATTGCAGTGAGCCGAGATCATGCCATTGCACTCTGGCCTGGGCGACAAGAGTGAAACTCCATCTCAAAGAAAAAAAAAAATTGCAATAGGTGTCTTGGCATCTTTGAATTTATATCATGGATTAAAATTTCCAAAGTTATGAATGCTTATGTGCAAAACAAAATTTTCTTGCATATTGGAGGAAATAAAATTGTGAATTAACATTAGAAATTTAGAAACATTTTAGAAAGAGATTGCACATTGTCACCTATTTGTATTCTAGCTTTAGCAAATGTAAGTAAATAAGGGACATAGAAAGAGGTCCTTTAGCATGTTATGCTACTGCTTTGGGGAAGTCAGCTTTTTCTTTTTTGTGTGTGAGGGATTTTGTTTTGTGTTGCTTTGTTTTGTTTTGTTTTTGAGACAGTTGCTCTGTCACCCAGGCTGGAGTGCAGCAGTACAATCTCGGCTCACTGCAACCTCCACCTCCCAGATTCAAGCAATTCTCATGCCTCAGCCTCCCAAGTAGCTGAATAGCTGGGACCACAGGCACATGCCATCACGCCCAGCTAATTTTTGTATTTTTGAGTAGAGATGGAGTTTCACCATGTTGGCCAGACTAGTCTCGAACTCCTGACCTCAGATGATCCACTTGCCTCAGCCTCCTAAAGTGCTAGGATTACAGGTGTGAGCCACTGCGCCTGGCCTTTTTTTCTTTTTTAAAACTTCATAGTTAGCTGTGCTTTCTTGTGTCCCTTTTCCTTATCTATTCCTAACAGACTAGTTCATTTCTTATGTTCAGGTTATTTCTAGGTTCAATAGTTGGTCTTACAAGTTTTGAAAGTACTAATATTTTTGTCTTGATAGCTTCTTTTTAGCACCAAATTCCTCTTTTAGTGTTTATTCTCAAAATGCCACACAGTTTTCCTTGATTATCTGTAAGTCTTTCCTCTAAATATATCTTCTGAAAAATCTGTGGACACAGATTTTCATCTGATTACTTGAGGAGTAAAAAACTAAGAAAAAGAAACCTTAGAGAATGGAATTCTGTCAGTTTCAAAATACGTTTTTTATATGTAATCTACTCAAAATAAGAACAAGTTATCTTTTAAGATACCTGAATGCTTATAATGAGGTATGAGTAACTTGACCAGAACTGCAACTAGTACTCTTAAGATAATTCACTTTTTCTTACTTTTATCATGCAGTTTTTCTTTTGTCCATATTCGTTTTATATACTCAATTATTAAACTGTATTCTAAATGCCTCATAATTTCCAAAGGACTATTATATTTAATAGATAATATAATTTTTCTATACTGAGAAAATATTCATACTATTTAAATCACTGAGAGCTGTGAGTTAGATTGGAATAATTGCCATTTGCTTATTAATAGCTTGATTAGCAGATTTGCTGTTAATATACACATTTTACAGATGTTTAGATGGATATAAAGATAGCCCTTTGTCTACTTTTATGAATGACTTATTAATGTAAAGTTAACTTCTTGTCCTGGTTTAGTTTCATATATTCTCAAGTTTTGTGTAGCTCATTTATGTTTTAATTAGCTTAAAGACCCTACACATCTATCATCACAGGATGCTGTTTGTTGCATCTTTTCCACTCTTAATTCTGTTTAACCATGCTAGTTCCTATTCCCTGTTCTGCTTGCCTATTGTTTCTCTTCTATCATTTTTTGAAATACTTTATGGGAACTTTAAATTTTAAAGGGCATTTCATACTCTGATAACTAAAATTTTCCTGTGGAAGGGAGAGCGTTAAACTTTTAGAAATGCCTGTTTTGGGCCGGGCGCAGTGGCTCACGCCTGTAATCCTAGCACTTTTGGGAGGCCGAGGCGGGCGGATCACTTGAGGTCAGGAGTTAAAAAACAGCCTGGCCAACATGGTGAAACCTCGTCTCTATTAAAAATACAAAAAATTAGCCGGGCGTGGTGGTGCATACCTGTAGCCCAGCTACTTGGGAGGCTGAGACAGGAGAATCGCTTGAACCCAGGAGGCAGAGATTGCAATGATCTGAGATCGTGCACTCCAGCCTGGGCAACAGAGCGACACTCTTTTTCAAAAAAAAAAAAAAAAAAAAAAGAAATGCCTGTTTTGGGTTCTTCCTTTTTTTCTGTAACTACAACTATTAAGCATTCTATATTTATCATCAGTTCTTTGTTATATTAGCTCCGGAATAACTTAGGACCATTTAGAGTACTGAACAAACTCAGTAGTTTATTGTACATTCTCATTTATTAAGGTGGATTTTTGTGTTCCCTCTTGTCTTGTTGTCTTTGTGCTAGTGCACTGTGTCCAGTAATCTTCCCTTCAGTTTTCGTTTTGGTGGGTAGGGTTTATATTTCCAGAAAATGTTTATTATATTACTAAATTAAGAGTTTAAGTTAACCTTTCTTTTGTTCCTCATACTGGATTATGTAAATTTGTTGAAAATATCTCCGTGGGTATATTAAAGTGCTGACAAGCTCTCAAATGGCTCATGTGACACTGATGCTACCTTAAGGAAGTGTCTTGCTCACCTGGTCAAACACCCATTCCTCACTGCATTTTGCCAATTCAATCCATTTTAGATGTAACCTCGGGTATGGTGAAAGACCCACCGGACGTCTTGGACAGGCAAAAATGCCTTGACGCTCTGGCTGCTCTACGCCACGCTAAGTGGTTCCAGGTTCGGAACATCATTTTACTTTTTTCTTGTAGCCTTATGAGAGAGTAGTTCAGTACAACATGTTTAACTGTGCTTAAACATTTCAAAAGACTGCCCAAGCGATACTATTTTAAATATCAGAAAATATGTTAACATAGAAAGCTGGGTATGATGATCTGCATATTGCAGTTATTATTAATTTGACAATGAACCTAGGTTTGGGGAATGTTTTGTAGTTGGGGTTTTTTTATTTTTTATTTTTAGTGGCTATATTTAAAGTTGACTTGTTTAGGAACATCACATGTTTGTGTATATATATTATATTCCATAAGGCTGCAGATTAACTTTGCTTTAAATAATGGAATATGTGTTTAAAGCTTTGTGTATAGTTTTAAGATTTTTTTCCCCCTCTTTCTCTAAGTTAATAAGTGTAGGGAGTGAAAGGTGAGGAAGCAGCTGTTTGGTTTAGTGACTTTGCAGTCATGCAAAGGCACAGAAGGGAAACCAAACAGATTTCCTTAACCTTTCAGTCCCTAGACAAACTTTTTAGCTCTTTACTTTTTCTTTTATTTCTCATGTAGGCAGACTTTTTTTTTTTAAGTTTACTGTTTTAAATGAACACAGGTCAAGGTTCACAGGGGATCAAGAAATATTATTCTTGTATAATCTGTTTACTTTGACCTAAATACCAGCTTTTAAATACTAACCCTGGCATAAAATACTGCTGTAAATGGCAGCTCATTGAACCCAATTTTAAGTGTGATTGTTTTTGTTTTTATCTGAGCTTCCATTGAACGGTGGTATTTTAACTTTTTTTCATCAAGGGATATATTCAGTATTTCTAAGATTAATTCAATTGGTTTTTGTGTTGCTCTCAAGGCTAGAGCTAATGGTCTGCAGTCCTGTGTGATTATCATACGCATTCTTCGAGACCTCTGTCAGCGAGTTCCAACTTGGTCTGATTTTCCAAGCTGGGTAAGTAGTATGTAACTGTATAGTATAAAAACATATAGGAAATAATTCTGCAGTTTTTATCCTCTCAGTTTACATATGATTATCAGCCTTATTTGCATTTACTAAATATAGTTTTTCTCTTCAGATGAAAAGTCCTGGGGGAGTCTTAGAATGTTTAATTTTCTCAAATGTGATAAAGATTTTCATTGATGCTTCTTTTTGTGTGTTTTTTCTTTTTGCCATTTTCACAGTATTTTTAAAAAATATTACAGCATTTATTAGTTGGTTTTTACATATAATACACAAATGTATAAAGAAGACTGAAAAACTTAATTATCTTATGCAGGGACATTTTTTAAAATAGTTTATGTGGTTGGGAACTGTAAAAATTCAGAAATATATATAATTCAAAAATAATACAAAAAAATAGGAAATTCAGTAACACAGAAAGCTACAAAATAACCAAAAACCTTATTTAAAGGCAGATTATCTTAATCTCCTGTGATTTCTTCTAGGAGAAAAAAATTATACCTATTACAGTATATATTTCTATCTTTATGTACATTACTTTTAGAAACTCTGATTCCTGAAGAGCAAGAATTCAGATAGGGATTCATTAAAAAAAAAAAAAACAACCTATTGACTCCATAGTTGAATTAATGAGAGTGAATAGGCAAGATTACCTTAGTTCTCTCTCTCTTTTTTTTTTTAATCTCTTTTAACACAAGCATGGCCTTGCTATCACAGTTTAAAACTGTAGTTCAAAACTTTTAACAAAGCTCATCTTAGAGTTCTTTGAAAAGGCAGTCACATCTACTACATTCTTTCTATGGACATGCCATATTTTATTTAACTTATATTCATTTGATAGACATTTGGGTTTACAATCTTTTGCTATTAAATCCTTATTATACCTCATTGTATATATTGTCAAGCTTTTGAGGGCGAAATAAATTGCTAGGGCTGAAATTTCAAGGTCAAAGAACATGTACTAATTCTTCACCAAAAGGTTGGGTCATTGAAAATTTCAAAAAACTATTAGACTGATTATATTCTTTACACTCTCATAGGTCTGGGATATTATCACACTTCTTAGTTAACAATATGATAGGCAAAATATGGTGTTCGCCAAGCACAGTGGCACACGCCTGTAATCCCAACACTTTGGGAGGCCGAGTCGGGTGGATCACTGAGGTCAGGAGTTCAAGACTAGCCTGACCAACATAGTGAAACCCCATCTCTACTAATAATACAATTAGCTGGGCGTGGTGGCGGGTGCCTGTAATCCCAGCTACTCGGGAGGCTGAGGCAGGAGAATTGCTTGAACTCAAAGGGCAGAGGTTGCAGTGAGCCGAGGTCGCACCACTGCACTCCAGCCTGGGCGACAGAGTCTCAAAAAAAAAACTAATTTAAAAACTATGGATAGATAGATCAAAGATCAACCAGTCGTGGTCTAGTGGCTCATGCTTGTAATCCCATTATTTGAGAGGCTCGAGGCAGGAGGATCACTTGAGTCCAGGAGTTGGAGACCAGCCTGGACAACAGGGTAAAACCCTTTCTCTAGAAAAGATGCAAAAATTAGCCAGGCATGGTGGCATGTGCTTGTGGTTTCAGCTACTGGAGAGACTGAAGTGGGAAGATCTGTTGAGCCCAGGTCAAGTCTACAGTGAGCCATGACTGGGTGAGGGCACTCCAGCCTGGGTGACAGAATGAGACCTTATCTCTTTTTTTTTTTTCTTTGAGACATATCTACAAATGATATTTTGCCTTTCCAATACTTTTTTTTCTATTTTAATTAAAAAATAATTCTAGAGTAACAAATACGGAATAAAAGAAATACTGCTTGACATGTATGGTATGTTCCTGATTGTACTGAAAATGTTCTGGTCTATAAAGTATATTAAGCATAACGGTATATAGCCTTTTATTTGAGATATTTACTTGTCATGTTGAATTATCAGTCTTTTTCCAGTTTAAGTAAGTTTTGAATCAGTAAAGGAAGTTGAACTTTTATCACACAATTTTTTAAGTCTTATTAACATGAATGTATAGTTTTTCTCCTTCAACCTGTTAATACTGTGTAAATAGATTTCTTCATATTGAGCTACCTTTGCATTCTGGGAATGAGTCTTCATACATATGAGAAAAGTGTTTTAGTTTGTTTAGGAATTTCTCAGTGACATGAAATAAATATTTTAGGTTTTGTCTCTGTGCTCTTTGTCAAATTTAGAAGCAGTGATCATTAACTCTGTAAAAATAATTTAGAAGCTTTTCTTTAAACTCTGAAGCAGTTTTAGTAGCATCAAAACTTTGTTTCTTGAAAGTTTATAAAAATTGATATGACATCATCACTTCCCAATTCCTTTTAAGGGAATAGTGTTTTCTCAATTTCTTCTATTGTAATTAGTCTCTCTCTTGTGGTTAATTTTGGCAATTTATATTTCCCTTAAAAAAATCAACCCATTCAATAGTGTTACACTATTTTAGGATTTTTTTAAATGTTTTTGTATCTTTATTCTTTCTCTCTCTCTTTCTCTCTCTGGTTTGTTTTTGTTTTTTTGTTTGTTTTTTGCTTGTTTGTTTGCTTTTAATTCTTCTTTGTGTCATTGATTAGACTAGCCAGTAAAGCATTTGCCAGATGGGAGCAAAATTACAATGTGGGTGTTTTAGTATTTAGGGGTTTGGAATTTATTCGATTCTTAATAGATTTTAAATACAGTAATTTGTAGGCATTGTATAGCTTCAAATTTGTTTATTTATTTTATTTATTTTTGAAATGGAGTCTCTCGCTCCCAGCCTGGAGTACAGCGGTGCTTTCTTGGCTCAATGCAACCTCCACCTCCCGAGTTCAAGCGATTCTCCTGCCTCAGCCTCCCACATAGCTGGGATTACAGGCATGCACCACCACGCCTGGCTGATGGTATTTTTAGTAGAGACGAGGTTTCACCATGTTGGCCAGGGTAGTGTAGAACTCCTGACCTCGAGTGATCTGCCCGCCTCGGCCTCCCAAGGTGCTGGGGTTACAGGCGTGAGCCACCGCGCCTGTCCCAAATTTTAAAAATGTATGGAAATACAAGCATTGTACGTCATCATCCTGCTTCCTGCTTTCTTAGACTTTGGTTCCCTCTACCCACCCAGGGTGTCCTTGAAGCTATCTCTGTTGTTGTAAGTCCACGTTTTGTTACTTGTATGAATAGACTCTCAAGACCACTGCGTCTGGGCCACTCTTGGTGTCTGGATTTTCAGCACTGCAGATTGGTCCTACCCAGGCCTTCTTTGAGTCACCCATGCACTTCACAGGGTGTTTTCTTCTTTGAGGGTGGAAAGCCATAAGAACTGAGAAGACAAGAGAATGCACAGGTCGAAGGAATTGAAGGAGCATTGACCATGGCAGGGGAAATGATTGTGAAGAAAGTCAAAAGTGAAAAAAGCTGCTGGCTGATCTTTGAAATCATTTACATATAACAACAAATACATTAGTATTTTGGTACTTTTTAAAAACACCAAAATGTCAGTATTTTGACATTTAAAATTCGCTGCTCGTATTGTATTCTTTAGGCAGTGCTTTATCTGTTTTACTGCTTTTTTGTCTCCTCAAGATCAGCTCTATTGTAATCCTCATTAATAATTTATTACTTTATGAGTTTATCTTTCTATATTTATTTTCCTCAGGATTTTCTGTTATTATTTTACAAACTTCTTGAGTTGGATGCTTGATTCACTGATGTATTCTGTAGTTATAGAGGTTTTAAAGCTGCAATTTAAAGATGAACACAAAGTTTTGGCTGTATAGGTAATGCTTTGTAATTTGTTTTCATACTATCTTTAAGCCAACAGTAGTTTTGAGGGAATTTTATTTTCCCACCCTCTCCCTGAGACAGAGTGTTGCTCTGTCTCCCATGCTGGAGTGCAGTGGCTCGACCTCAGCTCACTGCAGCCTCCACTTGCCGGGTTCAAACAATTCTCCTGTCTTAGCATCCTGAGTAGCTGGGATTACAGGCATGCACCACCACACCCGGCTAATTTTTGTATTTTTTAAGTAGAGATGGGGTTTCACCATGTTGGCCAGGCTGGTCTTGAACTCCTCACCTCATGATCTGCCTGCCTCAGCCTCCCAAAGTGCTGGGATTACAGGCGTGAGCCACGGCGCCCAGCCCAGGGAATTTTTATATTCTGCTTGGTTGAAGGAGGTTTGCTTTTGTTTTTGTAAATAATATCTAGTTTTTATGGCATTGTGATTCAAGAAATGTAGTCTGCTATTTGCAATTTTTTTAATTTAACGTGTTTTTTTTGTTGCCTAATATATGTTCAATTTTTATAAATTATGGTTATTTAAGAGATCTGCTCTCAACAAGGTATAATGTATACCTCTTAATTTTTGAACTTCATCAGTCATTTTGTTCCTTTTTTTTTTTTTTTTTTTTTTTTTTTTTTTGAGACCGAGTCTCACTGTGTCTAGAGTACAGAGGTACGATCTCAACTCACTGCAACCTCCATCTCCTGGGTTCAAGCGATTTTCCTGCCTCAGCCTTTCGAGTACCTGGGATTACAAGGGCGCACCACCATGTCTAGATAATTTTTGTATTTTTAGTAGAGACGGGGTTTCACCATGTTGGCCAGGTTGGTCTCAAACTCTTGACTTCAAGTGATCTGCTCCCCTCGGCCTCCCAAAGTGCTTGGATTATAGGTGTGAGCCACTGTGCCCAGCCCTCAACTTCTTACTGAGTAAGCTGAGGGTGAGGAAGGAAGGTTGTTGTTGCTGTCTCCAGTGGCAGAGATGGAAGATAACACCCGTGTAAGTGGATCTGTGCAGTTCAAACTCAAGGGTCACCAAATAGAGTCCCACATATCTCCTGCCGTCACACATAACAACAGCCTCCCCGACACTAAAGTAGTATGTTTGTTACAATTAATGAACCTACATTGACCTGTGACTATCACCCAGAGTCCCTACAGAATAGATTTTTATCTCTAGTTTTCATGCTACGTTCCACACAAGTACAAAGATGTCATGCAAATCTGTTCTCACCTTTTTTGATAACTCTTCTTTTCCTTCCCCTGTGAGAGATGATTGGATGATTGCTTATGAAAAGGAGTAGGATTTGGCTACCCACAGCCTTGTTAGCAAATGTAGGCTGTATTCTCCTGTGTCTTTATCAGATAATACTGTGGCACTCCAAATGTGATGGATTTTATTGCCACCCCTTCAGTTTCAAGTTTCAACCCAAGAATGGACTCCTAGAGCTTTTGTCTTTGCAGGATTTGCTCCATTTGTTTCCTGAACCTATTTTACCATTTCCTTTCACTAACAATTTATATTCCCCGGAACCAAGAGAGCATTTGGGTATGTGAAGTTAATTTGAGGTTCTATGAAGTTGTTTTTTTTTTCCTACCTCTTATTCCTTTGGAAGATCTTACCTTTATTTTTTCTTTAATCTGCATTTTAGCCAAACGCATTTATTATTGGAAATAATTAGATGTGAATAATTACCATTTTTCTGCTCTTTCCTGACTTCTTCTGTTCTTTCCTGGTTTTCAACATCTTCAGGATAGCAAATTCTAGTGTTTTTCTTTTCTCTACTGAGAGAGAAGATGGTCAGATGGAGTTTTTACTTTTAGGAAAATTTCTTCTGGAACTGCTTATAATGTGATTCATTTTACCTTTCTCCAAATTGAAAGTGATTGGTGAAATTTTGGGGATTTGTTGAATCAGCTGTCATCCCCACCCTCATCTCTCTGGAGAGCCAAGTTAGAGAGTTGCCTAAGCAGGGTAAACACTCTGTTCTTCAGGAATGTTCTCTGTCACTGGCCTTTTCCTCTGTTTGATTCAAGCTATTACGTTTTTTCTTGAAAGGCAGTAGTGTGTATATTGTATCATTTGTTTTTGAGACAGGGTCCCACTCTGTCACCTAAACTGGAGTGCAGTGGAGCAACCCTGGCTCCTTGCAACTTTGAACTCCTGGGCTTAAGCATTCCTTCTGCCTGAACATTCCTAGGACCTGTGACGACAGGCACATGCCACCACACCTGACTAATATCTTTATTTTTAGTAGAGATGAGATCTCACTATGTTGCCACATCTGGTCTTGAACTCCTGGGCTCAAGCGATCCTCTCACCACGGTCTTCCAAAGTGCTGGGATTATAGGCATGAGCCACCATGCCTGGCCCTAATATATTTCTTAATCATGTTTTGGAGGCAAGAGATCTTCAGGTTGGGTCTGTGCTATTGCCATAAACAGTAGTAACTTTTTTTCTTTTATCAAATAAATTTGAAATTCTTATGAACTGTATTATGTTTAATTTTATTTAGCATTCAGATTACTTACTTTGAACAAATCCTTAAGTAACAATACCTGCTTTTGTGGCCTTTCCTTTACCACTGCAATGAGGATTGAAAATGGTGTTCTGCCTTCAAATTAGTTGTTGTTTTGTCATGATTCCATGGTGATAAAATAAAGAAAATATAGGTAGAGTTCTGTTGTAATGTTGCTCTGACATCAGAATTGCTGTGTGCTATCTAAACCTTTACAATAGTATAATTGCAGTAACTTGCAAAAGGCATGTAATTTTTTAAATGTTTATTACAGGCCTAGCACAATGGCTCCTACCTGTAGTCCCAGCACTTTAGGAAACTGAGGTGGGAAGGTCACTTGAGGCCAGGAGTTCAAAACCAGCCTTATTTGTATAGCAAGACCCTATGTCTACAAAAGACAAACTTAAAAATTAGCCGGATGAGATGGCGCATACCTGTAGTCCCAGCTACTCAGGAGACTGAGGTCAGAGAATCACTTGAGCCCAGGAGTTTGAGGCTGCAGTGAACTATGATTGCACCACTGCACTTCAGCCTGGGTGGGAGGGCAAAACCATGTTTGTCTGTGTGTCTGTCTGTCTCTTTCTCTCTCTCTCTCTCTCTCCCCCCCCCACCGCCCTCTGCCCCCCACCCCCTCTCCCTCCCTCTCTCTTACACACAACACACACACACACACACACAATGTTTATTATATATTTTATTTCTAAACAGTGTCTTATGATGAGTGTTTCAGCAAAAAAATCTGTTACTGAGGTGGGCACAGTGGCCCATGCCTGTAGTTCCAGGTACTCAAGAGACTGAGGCAAGAGGATCTTTTGAGGCCAGCCTGGGCACATAGCGAGACCCTATCTCAAAAAAAAACAAAATCTGCCACAGTACTGATGAAGGTTGAAAACAGTATGCTAAGTGCAAGAATCCAGGCACGCAAAAGGTCCCGTGTTGCGTGATTCCATTTATATGAAATATCAAGAATATATAAATCCATAGAGACAAGTTGCTTAATGGGTAAGGGGGTTTACTTTGGGGTAATGGAAATGTTTTGGAACTTGATATGCACAACATAGTATAATAATGCTGCTGAATTATTCACTTTAAAATGTTTAATGTTATCTTTTTTGAGACAGAGTTTCACTCTGTCACTCGGGCTGGAGTGCAGTGGCATGATCACAACTAACTGCACCCTCGACTTCCCAGGTTAAGTGATCCTCCTAACTCAGCCTCCCACGTGCATAGGACTATAGGTGCATGCTACCATGCCTGGTTAGATTTTTTTTTTAATTTCTTGTAGAGGTAAGGTCTCACTATGTTGCCCAGCCTGGTCTGAAACCCCTGGATCCAAGGGATCCTCCCAACTTGGCCTCCAGAAGTGTTGGGTTTATAGGTGTGAGCCACCATGCTTGACCAGTTTTTTTGTTTCTTGTTTTAAGAATGATATATCAAATGTAAAGGAATCATTCTCAAAGAAAGGTGGAGAAAACTGCTGTAATTATTCTTCCTGCCCAAATACCAGTTGAAATACATTAACATTTCTTTTCACATATTTTACTGGCTTTCAGAGGTATTTGTAAGTAATACAGATTTTAGTGGTGGTGGTTTGTACTAGTAGTTCTCCTGGCTGTTGCTGATAGAACCAACAAAGAGTTCTAAAATGATAGGACACTGACATCGCAGGACAAAGAACAAACAGTCTCAGCTTACAAAAAAATCCGCAAACGGCACATGAACTAACTCAGCCTTTAGATAACCCCTAACAAAAATCATCTATTTAACTGTATGCACACCCCCAAATCACTAAAAGCTGTAAGTAAACCTTTTCCCTGCAAGACGTGACCATTTTTAAGACTTTCATATATTTCACCATATAAAATAAAGTGCTGTGAGTAAATATATTACAAAAATGCAACAACCTGCAAATGGGCTTACAAATCAAAGTCTGTTGTGCATATATCAATAGTGATCCTTGTCAACTGGACTATGTAAGTGGCTTTTGTATATACAATTGCCTATTGTTATGGTATTCATAAAATCCTATTTTAAGAGCATAAACATCTTAATTTGTACAATGGGAATGATAGTCATATCTACCTTCAGAATGTGATAATAATGATTAGAATTGGTTAATACTTGTGAAGACTTAAAGCATCACTTAGCAAGGATAAGCACTCAGTAAGTGGTAGCTATAATGAAGAGGATAACTGCTACTACTATTATTCAGCCAGAACTCCTAGTGCTAGTGATTGTTTCTAGTTTGTTACAAATTAAGAGCTGGGCAGAATATTTTTTTGTGCTTTCGTTATGTAGTAGTAGCCCTATTGTAAATCTTAGTACTGCCATTGCTGGGCTAATTAATGTGTATCTTTGAAAATTTTGTGGCCAGGTGCAGTGGCTCACACCTGTAATCTTAGCACTTGGGGAGACTGAGGTGGGCAGATGACCTGAGGTTGAGAGTTTGAGACCAGCCTGACCAACATGGAGAAACTCCTATGTCTACTAAAAATACAAAATTAGCCGGGCGTGTGGTGGCTTATTCCTGTAATCCCAGCTACTTGGGAGGCGGAGGCAGGAGAATCGCTTGAACTGGGGAGGTGGAGGTTGCAGTGAGCTGAGATTGCGCCATTGCAGCCTGGACAACAAGAGTGAAACTCCGTCTCTTGTTGGGGGAAAAAAAGGTTTTGGTACAGTTTGTCACTTGTGCTTTAAAGGAAAATTTTACTGGTTTACACTCCCACCAATGAAAGTGCCTGTGTTACTGAAATCTCATCAAGTGGCTTTTTTGTGTTTTTAGTAGGGACAGGGTTTTGCCATGTTGGGCAGGCTGGTCTCAAACTCCTGACCCCAGGTGATCTTCCCACCTTGACCTCCCAGAGTGCTGGGATTACAGGCATGAGCCACCACACCCAGCCGGCTGCAGTGAATTATAATCACACCACTGCATTCCAGTCTAGGAAACAGAGTAAGACCCTGTCTCTCAAAAAATAAATAAAAAGCAAATATTACAGGGGAGTGCAGTGGCGTTCACTTGTAGTCTCAGCTACTGGGGAAACCGAGGTAGGATTACTTGAGCCCAGGAGTTCACGCTCAGCTGCAGTGTGCTGTGATCGTGCCTGCAAATAAGTACTGCACTCCATCCTGGGCAACGTAGCGAGAATGTGTCTGTAAAAAAAAAATTGGCCGGGCGCGGTGGCTCAAGCCTGTAATCCCAGCACTTTGGGAGGCCGAGACGGGCGGATCACGAGGTCAGGAGATCGAGACCATCCTGGCTAACACGGTGAAACCCCGTCTCTATTAAGAAATACAAAAAACTAGCCGGGCGAGGTGGCGGGCGCCTGTAGTCCCAGCTACTCGGGAGGCTGAGGCAGGAGAATGGCGTGAACCCGGGAGGCGGAGCTTGCAGTGAGCTGAGATCCGGCCACTGCACTCCAGCCTGGGTGACAGAGTGAGACTCCGTCTCAAAAAAAAAAAAAAAAAAAATTAAAAATTTTTTTAAAGCAAATATTATAATCCTTGATTTTTTGAATCATTTAATATGGGATCTTTTTCCATCTCCAGTTATAATAAATCTTAATAAGTTACTATCTTATATAATTATAGTTACCAAGACCCTTTACATTACAACCTGAAGTGTTGTAATCCTTAATTTGATTCTATTTATTTTTGATATTATCTTTTTACTTTTGAATTATATTCTTCCATTTTCATTGCTCTTTTAACTATAGATATCTGCTTGGAGAACAGCTGTGTTCTTTAGAAAATTAGTATGTTTTAATTGCTTACTTCACAGCAAATGGTGTCAGAGACAGGTAGTTTACTTAGTTTTATTGTGTGTGTTTAAGTATATTGACTTTTGTGTTCCATGAATAATTCATTTCTTGACTTTTAATTAATTTCTGCTTTTACCTGCTGATATAAATCAGAAATGCCTCATTCTTAAAAGTCAGTCAATAAACAGATTTTGAAAAAGCTTTGAGTCACTTGAAACACATTTTTATGTCTTGACATACCTGAACTGTAGCTGATTATTTAATCTTCACTTTTCTCATAACATTTGCTAAAAGTACTCAGTAAAAATTTGAAGCATTTATCGAAAGTTGCGTATTTTATGACTTCAATTTTGTGTTTTAATCACAACATCAGTATTTTGCTAATTATTACTCTTGGTTTATTTTATCACTGAATTGTCAGGATTAATTCTCATATTCTTTCCAAAATCATTCCATATCATAATCATTTACTAAGTATTTACAAAATTCTGGCTACTTGTACTAGGCAGGTGGATTCAAGATGAGTAACACTGACCTTATCCTCAAGGGTCACAGTCCTTTTGCGTCTTAAAATATTCCATACATAGGCCGGGCATGGTGGCTCATGCCTGTAATCCCAGCACTTTGGGAGGCCGAAGCGGGTGGATCACGAGGTCAGGAGGTTGAGACCGTCCTGGCTAACATGGTGAAACCCTGTCTCTACTGAAAATACAAAAAAATTAGCCGGGCGTGGTGGCGGGCACCTGTAGTCCCAGCTACTTGGGAGGCTGAGGCAGGAGAATGGCGTGAACCCGGGAGGCGGAGCTTACAGTGAGCCAAGATGGCGCCACTGCACTCCAGCCTGGGCGACAGAGCGAGACTCCGTCTCAAAAAAAATATTGCATACACATGCATATTCCATAAATATACATAGAGTTTTCTACATGACTGAAGCTTGTCCCTTAAAATATTAAAACTTCACTTTAAAATGAAAATCCATAAAAAATGAAAAATGTCTTGAGGGTCTGTGTGCTGTGATGCCTGTAATCCCAAGGCTTTGGGAGGCCAAGGCAGTTGGTTTACATGAGTCCAGGAATCCAAAACCAGCCTGGACAGCATTGTGAGACTCCATCTCTGCATAAATTAGGCATGGTGGCTGCGCCTATTGTCCCAGTCGTACAGTGGCAGGACAACAGCTCACTGCAACCTCAAGCTCTTGGGCTCAAGAGATCCTGAGTTGAGGTGGGAGGATCACTTGAGCCCAAGAGCTTGAGGCTGCAGTGAGCCATGGTCCTGTCACTTCATTCTAGCCTGGGTGACAGAACAAGACCCTTTCTCAAAACAAAAAAGAATCTTGAACATCTTCCTGCTTTCTTCAATGGAATAAACTGAGCTGTCTTAACTTTTTAAATTGTGACTTACATTTATCATTATTAATATCCATTATTTTCAGGTTTTTTCCAGTCATGCTGGAAGCTATCATTTATTTTTCATAACTGTTAATGTGTACTGTTTCTTCACATTGTCATCTCTTGAAATGTAAAGAGTCTAAGAAATGGCCTTGGAGTGAATAGGTTGACATAGTTTTTACCTCTGATAAGTCCATGAGCTTTTTTCGTGTGTAGCCAAAAGTATGGATTCTCATTCTCACTAATGTCTTTTCAGCTTTCATTATCATCTTAAGGATTTCATAGTGGTTCCAAACTAGTTTCTTTGAATTACTGTTAGTAGTCTTATTTAAACTTTAAGTAAAAGCTACAACATGGATAAACCTTAAATATTATGTTAAGTGAGAGAAGTCAAACACAAAGCCACATATTACATGGTTCCACTTGTATAAAACGTCCAGAGTAGGCAAATCTGTATAAACTGGAAGTGATTTAGGGGTTGCCAAGGGCTAGAAGAAAGGGAGAATGGAGAATGACTACTAGTGGGTATGTGGTTTCTTTTGGAGATCATGAAAATGTTCTGGGATTAGGTAATGGTGATTATTGAACAACTTTGTGAATATGCTGAAAACTACTGAATTGTACAGTTTAAAAGGGTGAATCTTATATGTGAATTATATCTCAATTTTAAAAAATCTAAATACAAATTTTTCCCATGAGACCCTTCAAAACACCACTCCCTGCATTGGGTTTTTGTTTTGTTTTTGTGTGTGTGAAGAGAGATGGTCTCACTCCATCACTCAGGCTGCTAGAGTGCAATGGCGCAATGTCAGCTTACTGCAGCCTCAACCTCCCAGGCTCAAGCGATTCTCCCGCCTCAGTCCCCCAAGTAGCTGGGGCCACCGGCACGTGCCACCACATCCAGCTAATTTTTGGGTGTTTTTTTTGTTTTTTTTTTTTTGTTTTTTTTGTTTTTTTTTGTAGAGATGGGGTTTTGCCATCTTGCCCAGGCTGGTCTTTAACTCCTGAGCTCAGGCAATCTGCCTCCCAAAGTGTTGGGATTACAGATACGAGCCACTGTGCCCTGCCTATTCCTTAATTTTGAATGTTTTTACATTATATATGATATTTATTTTCTGTTTTTGTGACTTGGTCTATGTAGCTTTTTCAATCTTTAAAATTTTAGTTTGTCATTCTAGTGTTTGAAAATGAGTAATTCCTTTGGTAAGCTGTTAAACACATTTTTATGTTGTGCTTTTAGGCTATGGAGTTGTTAGTAGAGAAAGCAATCAGCAGTGCTTCTAGCCCTCAGAGCCCTGGGGATGCACTGAGAAGAGTTTTTGAGTGCATTTCTTCAGGGATTATCCTTAAAGGTAACTTTTACTTTGTTTCTAATGAAGTAAAATGAAGTTTACTCATTTGCTGGTTGAGTAATTTTTTTATAAGTGGACAATGCAGATGATTTCCTCTCCCTGTGATGATTGCTATAGGTAGTCCTGGACTTCTGGATCCTTGTGAAAAGGATCCCTTTGATACCTTGGCAACAATGACTGACCAGCAGCGTGAAGACATCACGTCCAGTGCACAGGTACTAGTATTCCTAAATCCAGAGCCCTATTGGGTTACTCCATTAAGGTTTTATTTTTCTGTTATTGTCTTAATGAATATTATAAGTCACTATATAATATTCATTCTTCTTCTTCTGTAGTAAGCAAGCCCTTAGAGAGAATATTAAAATAGCTTGCCCAAAACTAGATTTCACTAATAGAATTTAAAATTTTATTATTTAATTCTGTGGGCATTTCTAAGTGTATTATACAAATACAGCAATATTTTCAGTGTCTCATTAAATCTGGGTAATAGATTATATATCAAAATCAACAGAAATTCTTATGTCCTCTGGTTGTACAAAAGTAATTTGCTGTGGTGTTTATGGTCATTATTGTTATAATTTAACCTTTCCTGCCTCTGTCAAAGTAAATAAAAATGTTGGCTCTGGAGACAGACTCCCTGGATTTGATTACCAGCTCTGCCATCTCATCTGTAATATGGATATAAAAGCAATATATGTCTCAGACAGGATTGTTGAGGAGATTAAATGAGTTAATATGTGTAACCATCTTAGCACCTGGTATATGGAAGGATATTAAATGTTAGCTAGTATTATCATCATCTTATTAACCCTATTGAATAATTATGAAAAGGAAAAAAACATTGACCCCAATGAATGAATGGAAAAAAATTTTCCTTTGTTGATTCCAGAAATGTGCTGAGTAGGGGGAAAAAACATACTAGCCATGAACAGTAATCCACTCTAAGATGCTTGGGAGTTGTTGGATTTAAGATCTTCATTGGTTATCTTGAATAATTTGGAATTTGAAAGATGTCAGGATCAAAGTAAATTGTTATGCCAGAAATGGTATTGGGGGAGAGAGATTAGTAATAGAACATTATGAATATCTTACAGACTCACAACATGACCAAATTCTTATGCATTCGATGTTTTTATTTCTTTCATTTTATATTCTAGGGAAGAAGATAGTTGCCTTAAGTGTCTGTTCTTTCTCCCTTTAATACTTAAAGGAATTAGTTATAAATTTAAGGGAAAAGAAATTCAGGAGGAAACACACGAAAACTAACAAAATTCATCATTAAGAAGAATGCTTACTTTTCTAAAAATGTGACCTTAAAGAAAGTGGTCTGGTTTTAGGAGGACGTTTAGGAGAACATTTAGAAATGTTCTTACTAAAAGTGAAGGAGTTACATAACATGTAATGCATTTATGTAGCACTCATGACAGAATAGTTGCATGAGAAGGAAAACAGTGTTTCCTACAAGTTAAGGATAGGAAGAAGGAATGGCATGGCTCTAAAGGGGGTCTTGTGGCAACAGAACAGTTAACCATCTTGATTGTGATGGTAGTTACATAAGGCGGCACGTGTGATAAAATTGCATCGAGCTATTATGCGTGCACACATAAATTAGTGCATATATAACTGGTGAAATCTGAAGTACCAATGTCAATTTCAGTTTGTTTTTGGGGGGCCTATAGTGCCCATGTTAATGTCCCTCTTCCTTCCTTTGTCTCTGGAATGATTGCATATTTCCTTCCACAATGTCTGCCTTTATTCTTGTATGCCACTATATGTCTTTTCTCCAGTGATCCTTTTCAAGTTGCTTCTCCCAGATACAGCCTTTGTCATTTATTAAAATTCCTTCCTATAGGTAGGTATACATAGTTTAACATACCTTTAAAAGGGCAAAATGTATAGGGTTAATCATCCTTTCCCAAGAAGGAAATGGATTATAAAATAAACCTTTAATCCTCGATGATGATTAAAATTCCAAAATGTCTTTGTATGGGAATAATTTGTATCAATCTTCAAATTTAGTTTGATGCTAAATAATTGCTAGTAATATGGTAGAATTTTCTCTTTGTCAGACCTTAGAAATACCTACAAACTACACGCAGAACAAGAGATTGTAGGGTGCTCACTCAAACCTCAAATGCTATGTTGGTTTTACTTACTGGAGTATTCCTTCATTTAGAAACTCATAATATATTAGCATAGGCTGGGCTGGGTGCAGTGGCTTATGCCTGTAATCTCAGCACTTAAAGAGGTTGCGGCGGGCGAGCCACCTGAGGTCGGGAGTTCAAGACCAACGTGGCAAAACCCTGTCTCTACCAAAAATACAAGAATTAGCCGGGCGTGGTAGCATGAGTGCCTGTAGTCCCAGCTACTTGGAAGGCTAAGGCACGAGAATCGCTTGAACCCAGGAGACACAGGTTGCAGTGAGCTGAAATCGCACCATTGCACTCCAGGCTGGGCAACAGAGTGAGACTCCATCTCAAAACTAATAATAGTTTTATTATATATTATTATATATAATATAATATATATTATTATAAACAATAATAGGCTGATGCTTAGTAAGAATATCTCTGGTAAAAATATATAAATATTCATTATTATAGATGAGTTATCTTTAGATAATTTCTATTAATGTAGAAGAAAACCCTATTCTGTTATCTTTAGGAAGGACCTTTCATAAGTCTCTCTCAATAAAGAATTAGTATATTATGATAAATAATAGTAAATTATGACAATAAATATTCGTAGTTCTCACTTAAGTAGAGAAACACTCAGTACTGGCAAAAGTCCCTAATAATTGTAGACTAAGTAGAATGCTGTATCAAATCCTGACTGCAGATGACTTTGAGACTTTCAGGATTTTCCAAGCAGGTGTATGAGCCAGAATTCTTAGGAACTAGAATTATCTAACTTAGGGGAAAAGTTTTGGAGCAATAAATTCCCATGTGGATGACTACAACCAGTAACTATCCTTTATCTCAAAATCAGAGCAGGGATTTAAAATAGTGTGAACAACAGTCACTTTGAAAAACAGGTTAGGGCCAGGCACAATGGCTCACGCCTGTAATCTCAACACGTTGGGAGGCTGAGGCAAGAGGATCGGTTGAGCCCATGAATTCAAGAAAGACCTGGCAACATAGCATAACCATATATCTATAAAAAAATGTTTAATTAGCTCTGGGCATGGTGGCATGCACCTGTGATCCCAGCTACTTAGGAGGCTTGAGGTGGGAGGATCACTTAAGCCCAGGAAGTTGAAGGTTCAGTGAGCAATGGCTCATGCCTGTAATCCGAACACTTTGCAAGGCTGAGGTGGGAGGATCTCTTGAGCCCAGGAGTGCATTACCAGCCTGAGCAACATAGCAAGACCTCATCACTTAAAAAAAGGAAAAGAAAAACAGGTTAGCAGCTCCTCAGTAAGTTAAACATGGATTGCTATATGCCTCAGCAACTCTTTGATACCTGGATATATACTCAACTGAAAAAAATATGTCCCCGCAAAAACTCGTACACAAATGTTCAAAACAGCATTATGTGTGATAGTCAAAAAGTAGCAACAACCTAAATGTCTATCAATTGATGAATGGGTAAATAAACAAATACAGTCACACATTAGAATATTATTCAGCCAGCCATTAAAAGAAATAAAAGTACTGACACATGCTATGATGTGAATGAACCGTAAAAAGTTTATCCTCATTATCTCATTTATATGAAATACTCGTAATAGGCAATGGTAGTTCTTAGGACCTGAGGATAGAGGGGTTGGGGAGTAACTGCTGTTGGGCTTGGGGTTTCCATTTAGGGTAATGAAAATGTTCTAGGATAAGATAATAGTGATAGTTGAGTAACTTTGTAAGTATTCTGAAAACTTCTGAATTTTACATTTTAAAGGCGTACATTTTAAAGGTATGTGAATTTTACCAGGAAAAGAGTCTAGTTACATTGAAGGCTATAACTATGTAGAGAAAGTTGCTGTTTAATCAAGTGACTGTAACATTTCCTTGAATTAGGTTAAGTGGGTATATCCCTAGAAATGGAGGGATAGATTAAATCATGTCTCTGAAGTCCTCCTAGTTTCAAGATTTTAAGAAATCTTTTGAAATTGGTGCCAAAGATATTCTTACATAGACATGGTCATGTAGTGAAAAATTATTTTTATTCATGAAGTAACAAGGAATTTCTTTTCTTTCTTTTTTTTTTTTTTTTTTTTTTCTTGAGACGGAGTCTCGCTCTGTCACCCAGGCTGGAGTGCAATGGCGCGATCTCAGCTCACCTCCGCCTCCTGAGTTCAAGCGGTTTTCCTGCCTCAGCCTCCTGAGTAGCTGGGATTACAGGCACGCGCCACCACCCCCCGGATAATTTTTGTATTTTTAGTAGAGACCGGATTTCACCATGTTGGCCGGGCTGCTGTCGAGCTCCTGACCTCGTGATCACCTTGGTCTCCCAAAGTGCTGGAATTACAGGCGTGAGCCACCGCACCCGGTCAAGGATTTTCTTTACTGATCATAGTGATTTCAGTCATACACAATGTTTCTGTACTGATGCAAATATTTTTTTGTGTTCTAAGGAAGGAATCTTTTGGCATTGGCTACTATTAGGGAGCAACTTACACTCATTGAAAACCAGCTGCAGTATCAGTACATTTTTAAGATTGCATAGTGAATGGCACATTCTTCTGGCTGAAAGTAAACAACCCATTAAATAGATGTTAGCATGTCTTTAAACTTTAGGGCAGGGGTATCCAGTCTTTTGGCTTCCCTGGGCCACATTGTAGGAAGAATTATCTTGGGCCATGCATAAAATACACTAACACTAGTAATAGCTGATGGGCTAAAAAGAAAACAAATCTCATAATGTTTTTAAAAAGTTTATGAATTTGTGTTGGTCCACATTCAACGCTGAGGGCCACAGATTGGACAAACTTGCTTTAGGGGTTTTTTGGTTTTGTTTGTGCTGTTTATTGAGACAGTCTCACTCTGTCACACAGGCTGTAGTGCAGTGGCACCATCTGGGCCCACTGCAGCCTCAGCCTCCCTGTCTCACACCATCCTGCCTCAGCCTTGCAAGTAGTTGGAATCACAGGTGTGTGACACCATGCCCAGCTAATTATTTGTAGAGACAGAGTCTCCCTGTGTTTCCCAGGCTGGGCTCAAGTGATCTTCCCCCCTCCACCTCCCGAAGTGCTTAGCCACCATGCCTGGCTAAGCTTTAGAATTTTAATAAATTTATTTTAATAAATTTTAATAAAAGAAAAAAGTAAAAACACAAGATAAGATGATATGATTCAGTGCCAAAGTTTGCCTTCCCTTCCCTTATCTTGGAAAACAATAGGCTCTTTTTGACTCTCAGTTCTGCTGATAGTTCAATATGCCCTTCAGCCAAGAGCATTAATTAACATTTGATCTGAACTTTCCCGTCTCCCTTTTTTTTTTTAATTTAAAAAAACGTTAATTAAAATTTCAGGGCCGGGCGCGGTGGCTCAAGCCTGTAATCCCAGCACTTTGGGAGGCCGAGACGGGCAGATCATGAGGTCAGGAGATCGAGACCATCCTGGTTAACACGGTGAAACCCCGTCTCTACTAAAAAATACAAAAAAAACCTAGCCGGGCGAGGTGGCAGGCGCCTGTGGTCCCAGCTACTCGGGAGGCTGAGGCAGGAGAATGGCGTAAACCCGGCAGGCGGAGCTTGCAGTGAGCTGAGATCCGGCCATTGCACTCCAGCCTGGGTGACAGAGCGAGACTCCGCCTCAAAAAAAAAAAAAAAAAAAAATTAAAATTTCAGAGGGAGAAGAGGATAGAACTTTAAAAATTGATTAAAATTTTCTTTTTTTTTTTCTTTTTCTTTTTCTTTCTTTTTTGTTTTTTTGAGGTGGAGTCTCACTCTGTCCACTCAGGCTGGAGTGCAACCGCCTCCCAAGTAGCTGGGACTACAGGCACCCGCCACCACACCTGGCGAATTTTTTGTATTTTTAGTAGAGACAGGGTTTCACCGTGTTAGCCAGGATGGTCTGGATCTCCTGACCGCGTGAGCCACCACGCCCGGCCTTAAATTTTCCTTTTTTTATTTTTTGAGACAGAGTCTCTCTCTGTCACCCAGGCTAGATTGCAGTGGCACAATTTTGACTCTCACTGCAACCTCTGCCTCCCAGGTTCAAGCAATACTCCTGCCTCAGCCTCCCGAGTAGCTGGGACTACAGGTGCACGCCACCATACCCGACTAATGTTTGTGTTTTTAGTAGAGATGGGGTTACACCATGTTGGCCAGGCTGGTCTCAAACTCCTGACTTAAGTGATCGGCCCACCGTGGCCTCCCAAAGTGCTGAGATTACAGGCATGAGCCTCCACACTCAGCCGTTTTAATTTTCATTTGAAATTGGAAATACAAGAGAATTGCTAAGAAAAGTTCAACTCTACCAGATAGCAAAACATCCTAGAAAGCAACAGAAATTTAAACAATGTAGTTATGGCACAGAAGTAGACAGATAAACCTTTGGAATGGAAGAGCCTTGAAGTAGACCATTAGATATAAGGGAATTAATGTATGACAGACCTGATGCTTCAAATCAGTGGGAAAAGATGAATCAGTAGCAAAGTGGTATTGAGATAACTGGCTAATCATCTAAGGAAAACACTGAACCATACATATATACAAGTAAATACCAAATGACTTAAGGAGCCACACATAAATTATCAAAGTATTAAGAAAAATAATTTTCACATAGGCAAGATCTTTTTAAGAAGTCTGTAAATACAGGAAGCCATGAAGGATATTATTGGAAATTTCATGTGGTATCTTTAAGCTTAAGCAAATGAGCCAGTAAAAATATGCTGCACCTCACTGATTGATTAAAAAATACAACTTGGCTGGCCCTGGTGGCTCACACCTGTAATCCCAGCACTTTGGGAGGCCGAGGCAGGCAGATCTCCTGAGGTCAGGAGTTCAAGACCAGCATGGTCAACATGCTGAAACCCCATCTCTACTAAAAATACAAAAGTTAGCCTGGAGTGGTAGCACACGCCTGTAATCCCAGCTACTTTGGAGGATGAGGCAGGAGAATTGCTTGAACCCGAGAGGTGGAGGTTGCAGTGAGCCGAGATAGCGCCACTGCACTCCAACCTGGGCAACAGAGCAAGACTGTATCTCAAAAATAAATAAAAAAATAAATACAAGGTATAGCCAGGCATGAAGGCATATGCCTGTAATGTTGGCAGGTGCGCAGAGTTTGAGACCAGCCTGGGCAACATGGCGAAAATACCCCATCTCTGTGGAAAATACAAAAATGAGCCAGATGTGTTGGTGTGAGCCTGTGTTCCTGGCTACTTGGGAGGCTGAGTGAGATCTGAGCCCAGGGAGGTCGAGGTTGCAGTGAGCTGTGATGGCACCACTGCACTCCAGCCTGGGCGACAGAGTGAGACCCTGTCTCAAAACTGTTGTAAATAACAATTAGATACTGTTTTGCCCATCATACTTGTGAGAATATTTTTCCGTTTATAGTATCCAGAAGGGGGAAGCAGACTTGCATACATATTACTAGTGGATATATTAATCAGTATAAACTTGGGGGAGCTTCATTTGTTAGTATTCACCACTTTTATATGTTTAGCGGTCCTACTGATTAATAAAAGTTCTTTCTCCAGGACTTGTCACGTAAGTGCACAGAAACATCTTAAAACAGGCACTCATTGTAATACAGTAATGAAAATACTGAAACCAGCCTAGGGTTTACCAGTAGAAAATTAGGTAACTAAGTTTGGTACATCCACATGAGTATAATTACAGTTCTTAAATTGTATGCTGTCTACCAAATGCCTAGGAAGGCCATCAGCAACCATTCTGTTAAAGCAGGTAGCTGCCATTTTTCTTTGTTTTCAACATCCTGCTTGTTTCTTTGATGTCACTTCTCATAATTTTTGTAATTTCGTGTGTGTTAAAGATTTTTTTTTTTACTTAATGTTTAAGAAAACAAAATGGCATGCACACAGAAAAGCTAGGAAATAAAAACATGAGCACATACAGATTATTTCAGTTGTATAAGTAATTCCTTTAAATGTGTCTTTCATTACACATGCTTTTTTATGTTGCATTTGGAGGGAGGTAAATGTAGTAAGTATTGCTACTTGGGGTTTTTCAGTTAACTCAAAATTCTGACTCTTTTTGTTGCAGTTTGCATTGAGACTCCTTGCATTCCGCCAGATACACAAAGTTCTAGGCATGGATCCATTACCGCAAATGAGCCAACGTTTTAACATCCACAACAACAGGAAACGAAGAAGGGATAGTGATGGAGTTGATGGATTTGAAGCTGAGGGGAAAAAAGACAAAAAAGATTATGATAACTTTTAAAAAGTGTCTGTAAATCTTCAGTGTTAAAAAAACAGGTGCCCATTCGTTGGCTGTTTTTCATTCATAATAATGTCTACATTGAAAAATTTATCAAGAATTTAAAGGATTTCATGGAAGAACCAAGTTTTTCTATGACATTAAAAAATGTACGGTGTTAGGTATTATTTGAATGGAAAGACACCCAAAAAAAAAAAAAAAAGTGCTCCGACTAGGGGGAAAACAGTAGTTCTGATTTTTTTCCCATTATTTTGATTTTGTTTTCTGGTTGCCCTAGCTTCCCCCCCTATTTTTGTGTCTTTTATTAACTAGTGCGTTGTCTTATTAAATCTTCACTGTATTTAATGCAGGATTTGTGCTTCAGTTGCTCTGTGTATTTTGATATTTTTATTTAGAGGTTTTGTTTGCTTTTTGACACTAGTTGTAAGTTACTTTGTGTTATAGATGATATCCTTTACCCCATCTTAATATTTTACAGCAGTACGTTTTTTTGTAACGTGAGACTGCAGAGTTTGTTTTTCTATATGTGAAGGATTACAACACAAAAAGTTATCCTGCCATTCGAGTGCTCAGAACTGAATGTTTCTGCAGATCTTGTGGCATTTGTCTCTAGTGTGATATATAAAGGTGTAATTAAGACAGATTTCTGTTAATCTAATCAAGTTGGCTGTTAGTTGTGCATTAGCAGTATAAAAGCTAATATATACTATATGGTCTTGCAACAGTTTTAAAGCTTCTGCATAATAATAAAAATGCATGACATTTTTGTTTTTAATAGACTTTTAAAATTATAACTTTAGGTTTAACACGTAGATCTTTGTACAGTTGACTTTTTGACATAGCAAGGCCAAAAATAACTTTCTGAATATTTTTTTCTTGTGTATAAGTGGAAAGGGCATTTTTCACATATAAGTGGGCTAACCAATATTTTCAAAAGAACTTTATCATTGTGCAACTAACAACAGTAACTAGCCCTTAATTATGGTGACAGTTCCTTATTGGTGTGTGTGAGATTACTCTAGCAGCTATTTACAGTATAACACAGATGATCTTCTCCACACACCCCATCACCCAGATAATTTACAGTTCTGTTAACAGTGAGGTTGATAAAGTATTACTGATAAAAAATTAAAATTAAGATTATCTAAGGAAAAAAACAGAAAATTATTTGGTGTGGCCATCTTACATGCTTATGTCTCCTACACAAAGCTAAATATTCTAGCAGTGATGTAATGAAAAATTACATCTTACTGTTGATGTATGTATGCTCTGGTACACAGATGTCATTTTGTTGTCACAGCACTACAGTGAAATACACAAAAAATGAAATTCATATAATGACTTAAATGTATTATATGTTAGAATTGACAACATAAACTACTTTTGCTTTGAAATGATGTATGCTTCAGTAAAATCATATTCAAATTTATTGAGTACTACATCTTGTTATTCCTGACAAATGTTTGTTGCCTAAGCACATAATTTTCAGAAAATTTTGTAATTCAATACTATATTGGCTTAATTTCTTTCTAGGGTCAGAATCTTCCCCCAAAGTCTTAGAGGGCCAGGAAACCATTGGAGACCACAAGGGAAACAGAACAGGAGACTCAGCCTTTTCTCCCGGATTCGTGACATATAGATTATCTAATCTAAAAATCTGAAAAGATCAAAATCTGAAACTTCTTGAGGGCCTACATGACGTTCAAAGGAAATACTCATTGGACCATTTCCGATTTTCAGATTAGGGATACTCAACTGATATAAATATTCCAAAATCCAAAACAGTTCTGGTCCCAAGCATTTCAGCTAAGATATACTCAACCTGTACTGTCTGTTTAACTTGGACAAAACTTTTTTTCCCTTTTTAAATTTTTCTGGGTTTCATTTTACTCTTCTTTAGAGTTTTGTTTCTCACAGTTCTCTTGGAAGAATGCTGACCTGGCACGATGGCTCACACCTGTAATCCTAACACTTTTGGAAGCCGAGGCAGGCAGATCTGCTTGAGCTCGGGAGTTTGAGACCAGCCTGGGCAACATGACAAAACCGTGCCTCTACTGAAAGTACAAAAATACTGGCTGAGCGTGGTGGCACATGCCTGTAGTCTCAGCTGCTCGGGAGGCTGAGGCAGAAGGATTGCTTGAGCCTGGGAGGTCAAGGCTGCAGTGAGATCACGCCACTGCACTCCAGCCTGAGGGACAGAGTGAGATCCTGTCTTGAAAAAAAAAAAGGAATGGGAACTGACCTTTACTACATGTTGATTCTAGACCTTTACTACACATTGATTCTAGGCACCATGCTAGGTTTTTTAAATATATTTTCGCATTTAAATCCCATTTAAAACTATCATAAATAAATTGTAGGCAGTATACGTCGTAATTTTTTAGATGAAGAAACAAGCCCAGAATGGCTAAGTGAAGATTATACACCTTACGTCACTGTTTAAGTGACAGTTTCAAAGTTCATGGTCAGCACTTTGCCAGGCTGCTTCCTTCACCCTGCAATTACATACTAAAGATGTTTTCAGCCCATCTGGGACCAAAATTTTGCGTTTGGTTTGAGTGTCTTCATCCAAAAATACAATTGGTACCATTTAAATTTTTTACTAAAATAATTATTTCTGTGTTTTTTACATAGCTTGTTTTCATAGCTGTTGCTAGACCCACATTAGTTATATGAAAGAGTAACTTGGATTGAATATTCCTTAGTATCCTCTGCTTTGACAGTTCTTTCGTTTTGTTGTTTTGTTTTTTGAGACAGGGTCACGCTGTGTCCCCCAGGCTGGAATGCAGTAGCATGATCGTAGTTCACAGCAGCCTCGAACTCCTGGGCTCAAGCAATTCTCCTGCTTAAGCCTCCCAAGTAGCTAGGACTACAGGTGTGCGCCACTACACCCAGCTTTTTTTTTGTAGAAATGGAGGCCTTGCTATATTGCCCAGGCTGATCTTGAACTTGTAGTCTTAAGCAGTCCTTACCCACCTTGGCCTCCCAAAGCACTGGGATTACAGGCATGAGCCACCACACCTGGCCTGATTTTTTTGTTGTTTGAGACAGTTTCACTCTTGTCACCCAGGTTGGAGTTGAGTGGCGCTATCATGGCTCACTGCAACCTCCGCCTTTCAGGTTCAAGTGATTCTCGTGCCTCAGCCTCCCAAGTAGCTGATATTACAGATGTGCACCACCACACCTGGCTAATTTTTGTATCTTTTGTAGTGACAGGGTTTTGCCATGTTGGGCAGGCTAGTCTTGTGAACTCCTGGCCTCAAGTGATCCACCTGCCTTGTTCTTCCAAAGTGCTGGGATTACAGGCTGGCCTGATTTTTTTTAAGTCAACAGTATTGTAAGTAATTTTTCTGCTTCCTGAAAAAAGCAGAAGTCTTGTTTTTGCATGGTCATTACATTATTATGTGTTACGAATTTATAAGCAGTTCCTTTAGAGGAGCCACCATTTTTTGAATTTGACAAAGCCATTTTATTAAAAAAAATTTCCCAATAAAGGACAAATACTGGCTGGGCGCGGTGGCTCATGCCTGTAATCTCAGCACTCTAGGAGGCCAAGGTGGGCGGATCACCTGAGGTCAGGAGTTCAATGCCAGCCTGGCCATGGTGAAACCCTGTGTCTACTAAAAATACAAAAATTAGACAGGCGTGGTGGTGTGCACCTGTAATCCCAGCTACTCGGGAGGCTGAGGCAGGAGAATTGCTTGAACCCGGGAGGCGGAGGTTGCAGTGAGCCGAGATCATGCCACTGCACTCCAGCCTGGGCAACAAGAGTAAAATTCCGTCTCAAAAAAAAAAAAAAGCACGAAGGACAAATACACAAAGATGATAATGTTCATAGCAGGGGGCTGAAACTTGATTGTTCATGAGTCATCTGACGAACATCCTAAAAGTTAAGATTTCCAGTCAGGCATGCCTGTAATCCTAACAGTTTGGGAGGCCAAGGCAGGCAGATTGCTTGAGCCCAAGAGTTCAAGACTAGCCTGGAAAACGTGCAAAACCCTGTTCTAAAAAGTTAAGAGTTCTAAACCCCAACTGCAGAGATTCTTACCGAGACAGGCCAGAAAAGCCTGAGAATCTGCCGTTTGAGATGACTTTATGTTAGGTAATTTATTTGAATGGGTGGTTCATACACATGATACTTAAAAAGTTGACAGGTATAAAGTGGTACATAGCATAAAGCAAGTAGTTTCATTTACCTTACCTTCCAATTATGTTATTTCCCTTCCAAGAGGGAGTGTTGGCTCTTTGTGTGTCCTTCCACAGATGATCACTGTATGTGTTAGCATGAATGGATGCATCGTGTTTGTTGTTTACAAAAATGATAGCATACTGTGTATGATCTACACCTTGCTGCTTTTTATTTAATGTGTCTAGGAGTCTTGGAGGTTATTATGTATCAGTACACATAGAGAAACTGCATTTTTAACAATTACTATAGGATTGTTCCAAATTAGATTTTTTTTTTTTTTCTTAAATTTTATGTGGGAGACCACGCCATTGCACTCCAGCCTGGGCAACAAGAGCAAATAATCCATCACAAAAAAAAGAAAAGCCGGGCACGGTGGCTCATGTCTATAATCTCAGCACTTTGGGAGGCTGAGGCGGGTGGATCTCCTGAGGTCAGGAGTTTGAGACCAGTCTGGCCGACATGGTGAAACCCCATCTCTACTAAAGATACAAAAATTAGCCGGACGTGGTGGCAGGCACCTGTAATCCCAGCTACTCAGGAGGCTGAGGCAGGAGAATGGCATGAACCCAGGAAGCGGAGCTTGCAGTGAGCCAAGATCGTGCCACTGCACTCCAGCCTGGGTGACAGAGCAAGACTCCGTCTCAAAAAAAAAAAAAAAGCCAGGCCACGGTGGCTCACTCCTGAAATCTCAACACTTTGGGAGGCTGAGGCGGGCAGATGACAAGGTCAGGAGTTCGAGACCAGCCTGACCAACATGGTGAAACCCCGTCTCTACTAAAGATACAAAAATTAGCCGGCTGTGGTGACACACACCACTAATCCCAGCTACTGGGAAGGCTGAGACAGGAGAAAGCTTGAACCCAGGAGATGAAGGTTGCAGTGAGCTGAGATCACACCACTGCACTCCAGCCTGGGCGACAGGGCGAGACTCCATCTAAAAAAATTTTTTTTTTTTTTTTTTTTTTGGAGACGGAGTCTCGCTCTGTCACCCAGGCTGGAGTGCAGTGGCCGGATCTCTGCTCACTGCAAGCTCCGCCTCCCGGGTTTACGCCATTCTCCTGGCTCAGCCTCCCGAGCAGCTAATGTACATGGTTCTGATACAAATTGTGGATCATGCTTTAATAAATGCTGTATAGCAATGACCATAATGTACTCTACAGTGCAAAACTAAACTATATTTTAAATTTAGTATTAAGGGTATTTTGTTATCAGCCAAATTGTGTATATGTAGTTATCAATATGTTAATTGGAACATTAAGCAAATCGTAATATCCCCATTCCCTAAGGAATTTTATTGATTACCTGTAGTCTAGGTAATTTTAGTCTTCCTTTATCTTGCTTAGTGTAGTAATATTGGGTGTAAAATAAAATCTGGACATATGAAACAGTTATATGACTAACTTAAAGTCTGAATTTTTTTTTTTTTTTTTTTTTTTTTTTTTTGAGAGAGTTTTGCTGTGTCCCCCAAGCTGGAGTGCAGTGGTGCAATCATGGCTCACTGCAACCTCCACCTCCCAGGTTCAAGCCATTCTCCTGCTTCAGCCTCCCAAGTAGCTGGAGTTACAGGCAGGTGCCACCACGCCTGGCTGATTTTTGTATTTTTAGTAGAGACAGGGTTTCACCATGTTGTCCAGGCTGGTCTCCAGCTCCTGACCTCAAGTGATCTGCCGGCCTTGGCCTCCCAAAGTGCTGGGATTACAGGTGTGAACCATGATGCCTGGCCTGAAACATATTTTTTAACATTAATTAAGCTGATTCTATGTTAAATACAAAGCTAATATATTCACCTCATTCTAATATAATCCCAAGTGAGACATGCTACTTAATATTAAAGAAATTGGGTCTTTAGTTTGGAAAGGACTATCCAGTTTAGCAACAAACCTAATGTGAAAGCCTTTTTCTAAAAAAAGGAAGCAACCTATTGAATAAAAGTATGAAAAGGTGATTAAATTGATTGTAGGAACTGATTACTCTAAAAATACATGAAGATTAAGAGTTCAGGCTGAGTACACTGGCTCATGCCTGTAATCTCGACACTTTGGGAGGCCCAGCCGGGCAGATCACCTGAGGTCAGGAGTTCGAGAACAGCCTGGCCACCATGACAAAACCTTGTCTCTACTAAAAATACAAAAATTAGCCAGCGTGGTGGTGCATGTCTGTAGGCCCAGCTACTCGGGACGCTGAGGGAAGAGAATCTCTTTAACCAAGGGGGTGGAGGTTGCAGTGAGCCAAGATCATGCCACTGCACTCCAGCCTGGGCAACAGAGCAAGACTCCATCTCAAAAAAAGAAAAATAAAAATGAGAAAACTTGATAACACAGGGCTTGTGTTTCTACATGGTAAGAATTAGCTAAAGCTGAGAGTAGGAGCCACTCCCTTTAGAAGATAAATTTTAGACAAAACCTGTTCTGAACAGTTTACCACAGCCTCCATCATTTCCTATTTGTCTACCAGGCTAACCCTGTTGGCATTTGATTTTATTATATCTCAGACCCCAGACATTTTACCTATGTGTTCTTCCAATTTAAACATGGAACCATATCTGTTAAGCTTGGGAACAATCTCTAGTTATTTTCAGTTCTAAATTTTTAAATTCTGTAATCAGGTATTTCCTATACATTAGGATATTTAATGCTCCTCCACTTAATGTAACAGCCACAGAGAAACACTTGATGCACTTTCTTCACTGATTTTTTTCAAAAGAAATATCAGGAAGGCCTGAAATTTAAGCAAGCTATAACCTTAAGGAAATCCATCCTTTCATTGGAGAGACCAAATCCATTTACCTTTTGAAAATCTCAGTCACATTGGAGTAGCCTGCCTTTCATCCTGTCTGCTCTCTGCACTAAGAGAAAGAGGTAGAAGAAAGGGCACTGGGAGTTGAAGAAAAAGAAAACATGGATGAACTAAAAGGAAAATAAGATGTTTCTAGATGACAAAATTTTTATTGTATTGTTACTGAAAAGGGGTCCCAATTTCTTGAATCTCACGCAAGAAAGAATTCGGGGCAAGTCCATAGAGTAAGGTAAAAACAAGTTTATTAGGAAAGTAAAGGAATAAAGAATGGCTACTCCATAGGCAGAGCAGCAACCTGGGCTGTTCAACTGCTTATACTTACTGTTACTTCTTGATTATATGCTAAACAAAGGGTGGATTATTCATGAGTCTTCTGGGAAAGGGGTGAGCAATTCCTGGAACTGAGGGTTTCTTCCCTTTTTAGACCATGTAGTGTAACTTCCTGACATTGCCATGGCATTTGTAAACTGTCATGGTGCTGGTAGGAGTGCCTTTTAGCATGCTAATGCATTATAATTGACGTATAATGAGCAGTGAGGATGACCAAAGGTCACTTTCATCACCATCTTGGTTTTGGTAGGATTTGGCCAGCTTCTTTACTGCATGCTGTTTTATCAGCAAGGTCTTTGTTACCTGTATCTTGTGCCAACCTCCTGTCTCTTCCTGTGACTACAAATACCTAACCTCCTGAAAATGCAGGCCCAGAGGTCTCAGCCTTATTTTACCCAGCTTCTATTCAAGATGGAGTTGCTCTAGTTTGAATGCCTCTGACATATTTCCCCTCTCCCTTTTATAAGAAAACCCTTAATCCTGAGTTCTAGAGGGACAAAGCTCCATCTTCTGTAACTTCTTCAGGGTGAATAAGGGCAATGATATTCCTGCCTAACAAATTAGGATCTCTTGTATTTGTGGTAGAGAGGCATTCAGTCAGAAAGCATCAGTGTGGTGAGGGCCATTCACAAATTTGAGTTCCAACAAAAGGTGATATCTAGAAGATTAATAAGTGTTCAATTTAAGAAACCATTCAGTAAGCTTATCCTGCACTCCTACACAAAGAATACAACAGCAATATATTCCACAACAGTAAAGCAAAATAAGTAAAATTATCCCAAGTAAACTAAATAGAAGGCTTTCCATGAACTGGGCAACCGTTGGAACCAAGCTGATACAGGGTCGCCAACTGATTCCAATATGTGCCTAGAATTGGAATACTTATCCAGACTTTTTTACGGTACCCATCCATCTCTCTTGTTTCTTCTAAGCTGTAGCCAAAGATCACTGGTTGGTTCACAGGAATAAGCAGTCGGTCTAAATTGCAGAAAAATAAAAAACTTAAAAACTACTAGAATCTAATCACAGGTGTACCATAGTTCTTGAAACATAATTTTTTCACTTTCCAGTCTCCCATTTTTACTAAAGACAAATCATACTAAGATGGGTTTGCTTGCAAAAATAAGCTTTTTTTGAAAAGATAAATCAGGTAGAGAGAAAACAAATATACTCCAAATTTTGTTCACGGGAATATACTTTACTCAATTGTTAAAAGCTGTAAATAGTTCAAAAGAAAAGTTGCCTTGACTCTGGAAAAACAAAACAAAGGGTTACCAACATTTTAAGCAAAAGGTTAAAAAAAAAAAAGATTACTTCCGTCTTCTATTAGTTCAGTACATGTAGTTAACTCCTGTTGATACTCATGAACATTTCAACTCTCCATGAGAGTCCTATTTTTCCTCTATTCTAATGTCACAATCTTCAAAGTTGTCAGAAACCTGCATTCAACTTTTTTTTTTTTTTTGAGACGGAGTCTCGCTCTGTCGCCCGGGCTGGAGTGCAGTGGCCGGATCTCAGCTCACTGCAAGCTCCGTCTCCCGGGTTCCCGCCATTCTCCTGCCTCAGCCTCCCGAGTAGCTGGGACTACAGGCGCCCGCCACCTCGCCCGGCTAATTTTTTTTTATTTTTTAGTAGAGAGGGGGTTTCACCGTGTTAGCCAGGATGGTCTCGATCTCCTGACCTCGTGATCCGCCCGTCTCGGCCTCCCAAAGTGCTGGGATTACAGGCTTGAGCCACCGCGCCCGGCTGCATTCAACTTTTTGAAGAGGATTAAAACAAAACAACAATAGTCTGTGGATGACAAAAACTCTTAGAACAGTCATAATTTAAGCCACAGTGGATTAGGAATTTTGGTTACCTCTGTGGCACACAATAATTTTACATAACAATTATGATTATTAATAACATACACTAAGTCATATCAGAATTTTAGGAGTTTCCCATAATTTTGGAATGCATACCAATAATGTACTTATACAAATATAGTTCAAAGAAAGCTACCATTTCATATTTGGCAATGCTTCCTATTTTTATACCAAATAAGTCAGTTTCACCTTTGCATTAATGTACTGTTAATGTTAAGCCCAATTCTATTTTTTTTTTTTTTTTGAGATGGAGTCTTGCTCTGTTCCCCAGGCTGGAGTGCTGGAGTGCAGTGATGCGATCTTGGCTCACTGCAAGCTCCGCCTCCCGGGTTCATGCCATTCTCCTGCCTCAGCCTCCCGAGTAGCTGGGACTACAGGGGCCCGCCACTATGCCCGGCTAATTTTTTGTATTTTTTAGTAGAGACAGGGTTTCACCATGTTAGCCAGGATGGTCTCGATCTCCTGACCTCGTGATCCACCCACCTGGGCCACCCAGAGGGCTGGGATTACAGGCATGAGCCACCGCGCCCGGCCAGGCCCAATTCTTAATAAAACCTTGGCTGGGCACAGTGGCTCATGCATGTAATCCCAGCACTTTGGGAGGGATCCTGGCTAACATGGTGAAACCCCATCTCCACTAAAAATACAAAAAATTAGCCGGGCGTGGTGGTGGATGCCTGTAGTCCCAGCTACTCAGGAGGCTGAGGCAGGAGAATGACGTGAACCCAGGAGGCAGAGCTTGCAGTGAGCAGAGATCACACCACTGCACTTCAGCCTGGGCCTGGGTGACAAAGCAAGACTCCATCTCAAAAAATATGTGTATGTATATATATACATATATACACACACACACACACACATATATATATATTTTTTTTTTTTTTACCAAAACCACATTTCACTATTCTTACACACCTTGCATGTAAAACAGTTTTTACTTCCCGAAAATTACTTAAGTCATGTGAACTAAAAGACATAACACTTTTTACTTTTCTGACAAAATATTTTAATTCAGCTCTCATTTTACAAGCCAATTAATCAAAGCTCTTTCATATATAAACATCACACACAACACATATAAATAAGCAGACAGAAGAAGACCCAGTAGTTGTAAGATTTTTGATTTGCAAGTTTCTTTTTCTCCTTTTTTTTTTTTTTTTTTTTGAGACAGAGTCTTGCTCTGTCACCAGGCTGGAATGCAATGGCACAATCTTGGCTCACTGCAGCCTCCACCTCCCGGGTTCAAGCGATTCTCCTGCCTCAGCCTCTCAAGTAGCTGGGATTACAGGCACACGCCAACACGCCCAGCTAATTCTTGTATTTTTAGTAGAGATGGGTTTCACCATGTTGGCCAGGATGGTCTTGATCTTTTGACCTCATGATCTGACCACCTTGGTTACCCAAAGTGCTGGGATTATAGGTGTGAGCCACTGTGCTCGACCTTTTTTTAGAGACAGAGTCTCGCTCTGTTCCCAGGCTGGAGTGCAGTGGCACCATCTCAGCTCACTGCAACCTTTACCTCCCAACTTCAAGCGATTCTCATGCCCCAGCCTCCTGAGTAGCTGGAATTACAGGTACGCGCCACCATGCCTGGCTAATTTTTTTTTTTTTTTTCTTTGAGACAGAGTTCTGCTCTGTTGCCAGGCTGGAGAGCAGTAGTGCAATCTCAGCTCACTGCAACCTCCACCTCCCAGGTTCAAGCAATTCTCCAACCTTAGCCTCCCAAGCAGCTAGGACTACAGGCATGTGCCACTACTCCAAGCTAATTTTTGTATTTTTAGTAGAGACATGGTTTCATCATGTTGGCCAGGCTGGTCTCAATCTCCTGACCTCATGATCTGCCTGCCTCAGCCTGCCAAAGTGCTGGGATTACAGGCATGAGCCACCGCGCCTGGCCAATTTTTTGTATTTTTAGTAGAGACAAGGTTTCACCATGTTGGCCAGGCTGGTCTCAAACTCCTGGCCTTAAATGATCTACCTGCCTTGGCCTCCCAAAGTGCTAGGATTACTGGTATAAGCCACCTCGCCCAGCCTCATTTGCCAGTTTCTTCATTGGATTATGGGCTTCAGGGTAGAGCCCTTGGAGGGGAAGTCCAGGAAAGCATACAGTTTCTATGACATGCACAGCTGGAAGACAAAAGCATATCCCCAAAATGAAGGGTCCCATTTTTATACTGAATCCTGGATCCCCAAAAGAGAAACGCAACAGAACAAGACAGTGCAAAGATTTTAGCATGCATTTCTTTGAGTCTCACTCTGTCGCCCAGGCTGGATTGCAGTAGCATGACTTCAGCTCACTGCAACCTCCACCTCCCAGGTTCAAGCAATTCTCATGCCTTAGTAACTGAGATTACAGGCGTGCACCACCATGCCTGGCTAATTTTTGTATTTTTAGTAGAGATGGCATTTTACCGTGTTGGTCAGGCTGGTCTCCAACTCTTGACCTCAAGCAATCTGCCTGCCTTGGCTTCCCAAAGTGCTACAATTAGCAGGTGTGAGCCACCACACTTGGCAACTTACATTTCATTGCAAAACAATCCAAAGCCAATTAGCCCATTCCCCATGGGAGTCTTATCTCTCAGTGTTGGCGGTGGGATATTGCCCTACCTTCCAGGTGGCCAAGAGCATGCTTCTCTAATCCAAATGTACAAAGAGCTGAGTATCCTCCCATAACTGCCATTAGCCATTCCCAAAGTAAATGTCCTACCTAGCTATTACACAGCAAAGCACTCTCATAAAATAATTTCTGATACCCCCAAAAATAAAAAATGACAGATAATACAATGCAAAGCAGAACAGAGCCTTAGATTTTGAAAAGGATCTATTCACTTCTAATTCCTGCGATCTCATGAGGAAAACAGATGTTTTTCCCAAAGCAGGGTCCGTAGTGCCTCCTCTGTTTTTCCCAAGGAGTCCCAGACTGTTACAGCTTGAATAAGCTGACTTTTATCAATAGAGCTCTTAAAAAAAAGAGAGAGAGAGAGAGAGAAAGTCCTTTTAAATATCTTGCTGCCCGAATTTAGCCAGACCAACCTGCCAATATTTCTGGCTTTTGAATTTTACCAAAAGTCACCTCACAGGTTACAGCATTGGGCAGTTTCCATTACTCTTTCCAGAAGGGGCTTAGAGCAATCAATTTTGAGCTTGCAATGGCTTTTAACTGCTCACGATAATTTTTAGAGCTTACTATGACATGAATTCCAAATTTGTGGTCCACTGAACGGCAGAGACCAAAAGAAAGTACTGCCACGTGGTTACAAACTCAAGCCACTCAGAGTGGGGTGGAATGATCCTCTGACCAGGAATTTCAACATGTGGTCTCTGGGTAAGATCAAAGAGTGGACAGTTGCCCTGAGTAATAGAAAAAATAGAGAAAGGGAAAAAAGCATTTCCTGCAGCAGGGTGGGGAAGGCAAGGTCAGAGAAACACCCATCCACTGCAGCAACACTGAATCAAGTCAGGCAGCCACTTGTCACTAGCAAAGAGATCTTCTCTAGCATCCCATTAGCTCTCAAGTTTACCTCTTTGGGAAGAAAAAGGTTCTCTATGTCCCGTGATCCTGAACATGCCTAGTCCCATCACCCATAGGTGTCACTTCCCTTTTTTGTCTATAAATCTTCCACCACTTGGCTGTGCTGGAGTCTCTCTGAATCTGCTGTGATTCTACCTGATGGGTTATTTAAACATTTATAAAGAGATTTCCTTCAATCGTCATTTTCAATACATGTTTTCTGGTTATATAAAAGCTTTCCCATACAAGAGGACTGATCTTATAACACTAAATTATTATGCCACAGTATATTTTCACCAGGTAAAGAAAACTTTTTATGGCTCACTGAGGACAATCAACTCCTTCACAATCCAGAACCCAAAGATTGGTTCTTCTGAGAATATCAAAGAAAGACCCTCCTTGCCATTGAGGACTAAGCTCTGATTATTTTTATCTTGCCCAAATTCTCATCCAAGGGATCTAGGGAGTCATGCCCTACAAACCATAAATTCTCATCAGATGGGTTTTATTTAACCCTATATATCGTGACTAACTTTCCAACCTGACTCTGGCATTACAAGACAAACAAGAAAATCAAAATATTGTACCCCAAAACATGTTTATTTGCCATATCTTGAAATGGCCCTGAAAATCTGTCCTTTGTGGGGGAAAATTTGCGTCTGTAAAGAATCACTATTAATATAGCTAAACTTTTTTCTTCCAGGCCCTCCCAATCCTAAAGAGATTAACTGAAAGTCTAGCACCTTTTAAAGATCTGAATAGGAAACACTTGTCATCTATTGTCTCTAAGGGCAGCCACTATAAGACTTCAAAAGAACCTTGGTCTTCACAATCTTTTATCTTAACCTGAACATTTCTTTTCTCCTGATCCTAGGTCTTTAGACAAACTCAACCAATTGTTAACCAGAAAATGTTTAAATTTACCTATAGCCTGGAAGCCCCCCGCTTTGAGTTGTCACACCTTTCTGGATCAAACCAATGTATTTCTTAAATGTATTTAATTGATGTCTCATGCCTCCCTAAAATGTATGAAACCAAGCTGCTCCCCGACCACCTTGGGCACATGTTCTCAGGACCTCCTGAAGGCTGTGCACAGGCCATGGTCACTCATATTTGGCTCAGAATAAATCTTTTCAAATATTTTACAGAGTTAGACTCTTTTCATTGACACCATCTACACTGCAACAAAACTTCAAGACCTTGAACTTTGAGTTTATAATCTCACAACTGAGAAGAGTTCCTCCACACTCTCAGAACTGTACACTCATTAGAACCCTGAAGGTAAAACTAACCAGGGAAATTTCTCCCCAGAAAAAGATGAAATCCTTGATGTAAACAACTTTTCCCAAGATCACAGATCAAGACTTCTATCATGAGACTCTTATCTTTGAATACTTTTTCCTTGTTTATGCCTCTGTGAACAATAGAAATGAAAAGGGGGTCTGTTATGCACACTTATGGGATATACATTTATTTGTAAATGACTTTACAGCCAGCCTTATACACAGATAACCTTATACCTTGGTAGATAAAAGATAAAGACCCAAGGTAGGTGAAAAACTTTAATGGTACATATGTTGCCTCATTATCAGTCAGAAACAGAACATTGATTCACTCCTGTTAATCCATATCATGGGTTAAAGATAACATTGCCAAGAGGCCTTCACTCTTCTAAAAATACAACATTTGTTAGGTTCTTTTTCCATGGTTTGGAATAAAAGAAACAATGATTAGAAATCTATCCCTTATGATAGGCTCTATAACGAGTTCTACTGTAAAGAGTATAGTTACCCAACAGAGTTTAAACTCTCTTGTAAAAGTTATACTAAATTGTAGAACTGACTAAATAGGAAAGTATCTGTATGGCTACTGGCACTTGTGGACTATACAGAAATACATTAAATGTAAATTACCAAAATTCAGTTGTAGGGAATTAATGAAAAGACCACTTAGATGAGTAGACTCTTCATGTAACTCATTCTTTGATCTATTTGATTTTAGCTGGTTTCATTTATAGAGACCCTGAATAAAGAACATACTCCAAACTTTTGGTATTATCCTCCCAGTAGTCATAATAATAGTCTCCCTGGTAGATTGTATTCTCTCAAAGGTTTTAAATGTTTACATACAGCCATCTCTAAAATGTCAAATAGTCTCTCTTCAACTGGAATGACAAAAACTGAAAGAAGTGGCCATGAGGACACTGTAACCTATGAAAGACATACTGAGATCAGAAACGCAAAATGGTAGTAACTGAGAGTGACACTGAGGCCCTAAATTATGGTCACACTCTCACCTAAGTGAGAACCTGACTAAAAAGGGGGAATTTTTAAACAAAATTATGGGAGGCCATTGTTTTGGACTGAACTCATACACTAGACCCCAAACAGACCAAACTAAACAAAAATGGAGTCACTCATGCTAAATGTGACATAATCAAACTAAAATTTAAAGGAAACACATAAACACTAAACCAGAACACACCAGGTTTTGTTTTTCTTCTAAAAACAGGAATTTTCTTTTTTTTTTTTTTTTTTTTTTGAGACGGAGTCTCGCGCTGTGTCACCCAGGCTGGAGTGCAGTGGCGCGATCTCGGCTCACTGCAAGCTCCGCCTCCCAGGTTCAGGCCATTCTCCTGCCTCAGCCTCCAAGTAGCTGGGACTACAGGCGCCCGCCACCACGCCCGGCTAGTTTTTTGTATTTTTAGTAGAGACGGGGTTTCACCATGTTAGCCAGGATGGTCTCGATCTCCTGACCTCGTGATCCGCCCGCCTCGGCCTCCCAAAGTGCTGGGATTACAGGCTTGAGCCACCGCGCCCGGCCTAAAAACAGGAATTTTCAACATAAGGAGGTACCCTCTACTCAGTCCTTGCTCCTACCTTTGCAAAATTCACTGTTCTCTTTCCCAGTGGGTTTCAAAATAAAATAAATACATTCACGATGGTGATAGTGATATCAATGACTAAAGTTTTAGTCAATCTCTTAAAATTGAGAAAATGACCAAAAGGAGGGAATTGTTAAAGCAAACTAAATATGACCTGAGAAGGACTCCATACTTCTATATTTGAGTCCTTGCGGACGTACTGTTACCTAGCTTAATAGATAGACAAGATTGAAAATCTAATTCAGGAGCATGAGTGCTTGTAACATTAGCTGAGTCTTGGCCAATTCCAGTGGCCACACTTCAACCCCTCATAGACTGCTGCATGTTCAAACTGTGTTCAAATAAGACAAACGCCAACCTATAACCATTCCAGCTGCTGCTTTTTTTTTTTTTTTTTGATAGAGTCTTGCTCTGTTGCCCAGGCTGGAGTGCAGTGGCACAATTTCTGCTCACTGCAAGCTCTGCCTCCCAGGTTCACACCGTTCTCCTGCCTCAGCCTCCCGAGTAGCTGGGACTACAGGTGCCCGCCACCATGACCGGCTAATTTTTTGTATATTTAGTAGAGACGGGGTTTCACTGTGTTAGCCAGGATGGTCTCAATCTCCTGACCTTGTGATCCACCTGCCTTGGCCTCCCAAAGTGCTGGGATTACAGGATTACAGGCCTCCCAAAGTGCTGAGGCCCCGCGCCTGGCCCAGTCCAGCTGTTTCTGTCCTTCACTTCCCATTCGTGTATGTCATTTCCCTTTTATTGTCTATAAATCTTTTCCCACCACTTGGCTGTGCTGGAGTCTCTCTGAATCTACTGTAATTCTGGGAGCTGCCCAATTTGCAAATTGTTTTTTGCTCAATTAAACTCTTTTAAATTTAATTCCGCTGAAGTTTTTCTTTTAACAGTGTACAGAATTATACATTCCTATATATTTACTGAAGCATTATTGGCAAGTGTGCAGCATTAACAGCAATTGAAATTGTCCCATAAGGACTTTAATGAAATACAGCACAACCATCTAAATTAATATATAGACCAGTAACTCAAAAGGGGAGTGCTGGCTGGGTGTGGTGGCTCACACTTGTAATCCCAGCACTTTGGGAGACTAAGGGAGGATCACTTGAGCCCAGGAGTTCGAGACCAGCCTGGGGACACAGTGAGATGTCATCTCTGCAAAAAATTTTAAAAGTTATCTGGGCATGGTGGTATGAACGTGTAGTCCTAATTACTGGGGGACTGAGGTGTGAGGATCCCTTGAGCCTGAGAGGTCGGGGCTGCAGTGAGTCATGATTGTACCACTGCACTCCAGCCTGGGTGACAGAGTGAGGCCCTGTGTATATATTAATTAATTAATTAAAGAGGAGTGTCTCATTTTTAAATATCACTCCTTTTTCAACCCCTGTTACTCATGAGAAGTGTCAACTCCTCAGGAACGTGAGGTCAGGAAAAGACAAAATAACCATGTAGGAGAAAAACACATGAAGAAATCTACTTTATAATGTTTGATGAAAAAAAATGAGGTCATAAAACCAGGTATAGGTTGGGCGCGGTGGCTCACGCCTGTAATCCCAATACTTTGAGAGGTCAAAGTGGGTGGATTGCTTGAGATCAGGAGTTTCAGATCAGCCTGGCCAACATGGCAAAACCCTGTCTCTATTAAAAATAAAAAAATTAGCCGGGTGTGGTGGCGTATGCCTGTAATTCCAGCTACTCAGGGGGCTGAGGCAGGAGAATTGCTTGAACCTGGGAGGCAGAGGTTTCAGTGAGCCAAGTTCGCACCAGTGCACGCCAGCCTGGGCGACAGAGCCAGACTCCATCTCAAAACAAACAAACAAGCAGGTGTAAATCATTATTCTTTTTTGTTTGAATAGATACGAATATATATATAGACCACTTTTCCCCAAAATATTCTCGTGGTTACCCTGTGTAGTATGATTATGGCTTGTTTTGTTTGGGGTTTTGATTTCTATTTGATTAAAATTGCTAATTTCTAGTTTCTAGTATTTCTGTGATTATTTTTCCTACTTAATAGTGAATTAATTACTTAATAATTCTTAAATAATGACAACTTAATAATTCTCTTTTTTTTTAAGCTGTAAGCTTGGCATGGTAGTGCATGCCTATAAGGCCCATCCACTCGGAAGGCTTAGGCAGGAGGATGGCTTGAGGCCAGGAGTTCAAGACCAGCCTGGGCAACATAGTGAGACATTGTCTCAAAATAAAATATAAAATAAAATTTAAATTTAAAAGGTGTAAAAAATATCCTAAGGACAAATCGCAAATTTTTTAGCATGGTATTCAAAGCCCCATCAACTGTGGCTCCAACCTGTCCTTCTCGTCTTGTCTTTGACTTCTCCCTGTGTTATAACCAACAGTAATCTCCCGAGCAAAGTCCTTGCTCTCACCTCCCCATATATGTGCATGTCCTGCTTTCTCTCCGAGTTCAGCCTCACAGACCTTTGTGAGGTGCTTCTTCTCTGACCGAGTGTGACAGGGTCTTTCCTTTGGGATGGGGAAAGGTCCTGGTGACATGAAGAGACCAGTAAAAAAGTAGAACAGAGCTTTCTAAAATGAATGGATTACTTCTCTGCCCTTTTGTGGTTCCAAACTGAGTTTCTCTCGTTATTTTCTTTTCAGTTGATGTCATCTCATGTGAGGTGAGAAAATAAATGGACTCCCCACCGCCCTGCCCCCTTTCTGGGCTCCCAGTTCAGCTAAGCCATAAAACTTCTTTTCAGACAACTTAAACGTGTGTAAGACATTTGCAGCATCTGAGGTTGCCTTGTTTGGTGCTGTACTTGGCCGCTCTCAGAACCCATTCCAGAGGCCAGGTGAATGAATGGTGAATGGACTCCAGTGTTCTGGAGGGAGGTAGGGGGACAGGGAAATGGCTGATCATGAACAATGCCCGAGCAGAAAAGTTACTCTGTAAAATACGGAGATGTTTCTTTGCAGCTTAACAATTTCTATTCCTTATGTTCTCTTTTTTACCTTTGGACAAAAAGGATTTTTTTAAAATGTGTTTGATTACATTTTAACCCTGAGACAGATGACCTTTTCAAATATTAAACAGTGGGCCTTTCACAACCTCTGGGTTCTTTTACAGCCACCTGAACAATAAGCCTTTCAGCTCTTCAGTGAGTGGGAACGGTTAGCCAAGCTCAAAACAGGTCTGACTGCACTTGGAGCAAAGATCAAATATCCCAGCAGGGAGGCACGCCTGGCCTGTTTTTATTTGAGAAGGTTTTCCCAGCCCCTAAGTCAGCAACAGCTTCCTTCTTTCTAAGATCATTAGGCTCCAAACCCCAGCAGCCCTCCTCTGTGGAAAAGAGGTGTCCTCTCATTGTTCTTCCAGATTTTCACACCCTATTCAGCCCTGAACAAAACTTGGAAGGAAGAGAAGATTGTCTCAGTGTCATCTTCCTTCAGCTTGAAGAACAGACAGCCTGGTGGTTCTCACCTTTCCCTGATCAGCTCAGCCCAACCAGAAATTCTCAGATCTAAACGTAATGCTTTCATCTCAGGTAAAATCCAGAAGGAAGAACAGATTGTGTTTATTTGTGATGCACAGCCTTTCTTTGATTGAATGACATGTAAAGCATTTAATTGTGTCAATCTTAGTAATTTGAGACATCAACGAGCTTCTTCATTCCTCCCTCCTGGATGGAGATCATCCCTAAGTCAGATGCCTGTACTTGACCTCTATTATCCTGGAATGAGTCAAGAGAAATTTAAATGGGGAACACAACAGGTTTTTCTGGCTGCTACTTCCCTCGCCCACAGCCCAACTCTCCTTCGCTCCCAACATGACCGCGCACACATACACATACACGCGCCATGAGGGCTCTGAGCCAGGAGAGAGACAAGTCTGGAAAGAGCAGAGGGAGAAGGAGGTGGTGTCCTTGCACTTACCCCCTCCCCACAGTTTGCCTACCATTTGGGGGATATGAGAGAAGAATGGGCCTGAGTCCCGCACCTCTGTCTGCGAGTTTTGTAGCTGGTGGACCTGCTGACCAACTCCCTCGACCCTGCCACATACGCGCACACACACACACTTGCATGCACACACACACATGCACACATGTGCACACATGCACACGCATGGTATAGAGTGGTTGAAATGGAGCCGTGGCCTTTCCAGGTGCTGCAGAGCTTGTCTCTATGTCTTCCAAGTTTTCCACAGCCCTCAAGTAAGACACAGCAAGTAATTAGGAGAGAGAGCCAAGGTGTGACTGGGAGGCCGCCCCACAAAGGAAATGGGCACACCAGTTCAAGGACATGGCATAAGCCAGCCAAAGGGTGAGAAAGGACTTAGCTGCATCTCTGAGGAATCACCGAGCCAGCGAGCTGCACAGGAGCAGGAAGGAGTGACGGCAGGCCCGAGTTAGCACCCTCTGAGCCAAGCACCTTCCCTGCCAAGGCACAGGCAAGCCCAGCCCTGGGACCCAAGTCAGGGAGATGGGCAACCCCACCCATCCCACCTCAGATAGAGGCTCTGTGCACTCCTAGAGCCTTCAGTTCAGCCCAGAGGGGAGAGGGAGGAAAACAGAGAGAGGACAGGAGCTGGAAATGAACTGGTTCATAAGGCCCAGATTGACAAAGAAAAAGCTCAGAAATAACCGCATTCAGTTGCCTGCATCAGACCACTTGGCTTAGAATCAGAGTTCAGAAGTCACATGGTCAGAGTGTGTGTCAGGGTGGCACTGACCAGCACTGTGATCCTGGGCGAGTTGTTTTACTTCTCCAGGCCCTGTGACCCAGCCTTCAAAATGAGTTTTCTCCCAGCCCTGGGAGTGTACAGTTCTATAGCTCCCAGGGCGGCCCGCAGCTGGCTCAGGCCGAGCTTCTACTCCATGCCTCTTGGTTGTGGGCCCAGAGGAGGCCTGGCGACAGAGGGCAGGGAAGGACCGGGCCCAGCCTCCTTTGTCATTTTCCTTTATCCTGTGCAGCTACATGGGAGAATTTCCCAGTCTGTGCTGAGAATACCTCCCTTGTCCCCACTTTTGAAATCGTCCTGTAGAGGGCACAGTGTCCTCATCCTGGCGGCTTCCATGGTTAGTCAAGTCCTGAAGGCTTTTCTGTCCATCTGCTGATCTACACAAAGCACTGAGGATGGCACTTTGGGAACAGGCATATCAGGGAGCACAGGAGGGGCCTTTGACTGTGAGGAGCTCACAGTAGCTCTCAAGAAGAAAAGACACGGACCTATTCCAGTCAACCAGACACATATTCATGTGGACAGGCTAAGATAGCAAACAGATTCTAGATGCTTAAGAATTCAGAAGGAGGCCAAGCATGGTGGCTCAGGCCTGTAATCCCAGCACTTTGGGAGGCCGAGGCGGGCGGATCACCTGAGGTCAGGAGTTCAAGACCAGCCTGGCCAACATGGTAAAACCCCGTCTCTACAAAAATACAAAAATTAGTCGAGCATGATGGCGGGTGCCTGTAATCCCAGCTACTCGGGAGGCTGAGGCAGGGGAATCGCTTGAATACACAAGGCAGAGGTTGTAGTGAGCTGAGATCATGCCACTGCACTCCAGCCTGAGCGACAAGACTCTGTCTCAATTAAAAAAAAAAAAAAATTCGGAAAGAGGGTTGGACACAGTGGCTCACGCCTGTAATCCCAGCACTTTGGGAGGCCAAGGCGGGTGGGTTGCTTGAGGCCAGGAGTTCGAGACCAGCCTGGCCAACATGGCAAAACCCTGTGTCTGCTAAAAATACAAAAATTAGCTAGGTGTGGTGGTGCACATCTGTAATCCCAGCTACTTGGGAGGCTGAGGTGGGAGGATCACTTAAACCTGGGAGGCAGAGGTTGCAGTGAGCCGAGATCATGCCACTGCACTCCAGCCTGGGCAACAGAGCGAGACTCCATCTTAAAAAAAAAAAAAGAATTCAGAAAAAGTCTAACTCTAGAGCATTTCCAGCAGTCTCTAACGAAGATATTAAAAGAGCTGGTAGCACTGGGAGTAGACCTTTTGGATGGGATGACTTGGTGACCCACACCAAGACAGGCAGAAACAGAAAAAGGTAAATTCTTGGTAAAAGCTCTTGTTTTTATGTTAAAATTTAGATTATTTTAATTCCTACTATAAAATGGCTAATATTATCTTACACGATTTTCACCTCAGTTTAAAAAAGCTACATTGAGACAGCAAAAAATATTAATTTATTTATTGTCGGGGCTAGCTAATAATTCTCATGGCTCAAAATCCAAAAGTTAAAAAAGGGCATACATTTTCGTTTCCAATAATTTCTCCAAACATCCAGTTTCCTTTGTTTGTTTGTTTGTTTGTTTTTTTGAGAGAGAGGCTCACTCTATCACCCAGGCTAGAGTGTAGTAGTGTGATCTAAGCTCATTGCAACCTCCACCTCCTGGGCTCAAGCAGTCCTCCCACCCCAGCCTCCCAAGTAGCTAGGACTACAAGCATGTGCCACCATGCCGGGCTAATTTTTGTATTTTTTGTAGAGACAGGGTTTCACAGTGTTGGCCAGACTGGTCTTGAACTTCTTTTTTGTTTGTTTTTTTAGACAGAGTCTCACTCTGTCTCTCAGGCTGGAGTGCAGTGGTGCAATCTCGGCTCTCTGCAACCTCCACCTTCCAGGTTCACAACATTCTCCTGTCTCAGCCTTCCGAGTAGCTGGGACTACAGGCGCCCGCTACCACACCCGGCTAATTTTTTCTATTTTTAGTAGAGACGGGGTTTCACTGTGTTAGCCAGGATGGTCTCAATCTCCTGACCTTATGTTCTACCTGCCTCAGCCTCCCAAAGTGCTGGGATTACAGGCGTGAGCCACCACGCCTGGCCTCGTCTTGAACTTCTGAGCTCAAGCGATCCACCTACCTCAGCCTCCCAAAGTGCTGGGACTACAGGCGTGAGCCACCATGGCTGGCCCAGTTTCCCTTTCTAAAAGCAGTGAATGTCATAGTTCCCTTTGTATCTATCCAAAGATGTTCTATGCAAATATGAAGAGATAGGTACCACTGTGGGAGGCCAAGGTGGGAGGATCACCTGAGGTCAGGAGTTCGAGACTAGCCTGGCCAACATGGTGAAACCCCGTCTCTACTGAAAAATACAAAAATTAGCCAGGCGTGGTGGTGAGTGCCTGTAATCCCAGCTACTTGGAAGGTTGAGACAGGAGAATCATTTGAATCTGGGAGGTGAAGGTTGCAGTGAGCCAAGATCGTGCCATTGCACTCCAATCTGGGCAACAGAGTGAGACTCTGTCTCAAAAAAAAACAAAAACAAAACCGAGATAGACATGTAGTCTATAATCTACCCGTTTTTACAAACGCATACTGCTCTGCACCTTGCTTTAATCACTCACTACATCTTGGCTCTCATATCATATAGGTCAACACTCTAAATACTTTATACTTATTAACTCATTCAATCCTGTGAAGTAGTTGCCGTTATCATCCTCACAACCATCATTTTTATAGGTGAGAAAATTGAGGTCCAAGAAGATAAATGCATCATTAAGGGTCACATATTTAGTAATTGGTGGAGGCAGGACTTGAACCTGGGCAATCTGAATCCAGAATATCTGCCTTCAACCATGAAACTTTACAACCTTTACACAGGTATATCTGTAGGCTAAACTGTCAGAAGTTGAAGCCCTGAGACGATTTATTTATTTATTTATTTATTTTTGAGACAGAGTCTTGCTCTGTCGCCCAGGCTGGAGTGCAGTGGCCCAATCTCAGCTCACTACAACCTCAGCCTCCTGGGTTCAAGCGATTCTCCTGCCTCAGCCTCCCAAATACCTGGGATTACAGGCACACGCCACCACACCTGGCTAATTTTTATGTTGTCCAGGCTGGTCTCAAACTCCTCACCTCAAGTGTTTCCCCCAACCTTGGCTTCCCAAAGTGCTGGTATTACAGGCATGAGCCACTGCTCCAGGCCGTGAGACAATTTTTGATGGACATTGCAAAACTACCTTTCCTCTTGCCCTGTCAGTTGACACTCACACCCTAATGGATGAGAGTCCTCATTTCTCCAGTCCTCACTGAGGGCTCACTTAATATTTTAGTGTCAGTGGTTGGTTAGGTGCTCGTGATAAAGGAGACCATCCCTGCTCTTGAAAACTTCCAGTCTTATTAGGAGAGGCTAAAAGGTGAGTCACAGTGACCACTGGTAACCCCTACTTAATGAATAAACCAACCAGGTCATTAACTGGTGCTTTGAAGAAGGCAGAATATAGATCACAAAGAGTAGGCTCCTCAAGTCGCTGACCATGCGACCAGCTTAGGTTGTGTGTTTTGTGAAATAGCAAAAAAATAAAACAAACAGAAATCAATAAATCACCACAAAGTCTTCCCAGCAGGCCCTCATATTACGACACCACAAGATTAAGAACAATCCAAATGCTTTTTCATCCAGGTCTGCTCCTCTCCATTTTCAGAGGAAGGCTGAAAGACCCTTTGTTGCAGTAAGAGGCTAAGAAATTTTCTAGTTCCAGTGAAAGAAGAGAGAAGGCTACAGACACTAGACCATTTGCTAAAGGTGAATTTTGGCAAGAGGCATTTTAGTCCTTGAATATATATACAAATTATATATACATAAAAACAGGTCCTAGTTTGTATCCACTTAAAAGTGCAGGCAGGAGGTCCCGTGCAGTGGCTCACGCCTATGATCTCTACACTTTGGGAAGCCAAGGTCAACAGATTGCTTGAGCCTAGGAGTTTGAGACCAGCCTGGCCAACATGCTGAAACCCTGTCTCTATAAAAATTAAAAGAAAAGAAAACTGCAGGTCTAACCAGGGTGATAGAGTTTTGGTTTCTGGTTTTTTTTTTCTTTTCTTTCTTTTTTCTTTTTTTTTTTTTTTGAGATGGAGTTTTGCTCTTGTTGCCCAGGATGGAGTGCAATGGCACAATCTCGGCTCACCACAACCTCCACCTCCCAAGTTCAAGCGATTCTCCTGCCTCAGCCTCCTGAGTAGCTGGGATTACAGGCATGAGCCACCACACCCAGCTAATTTTTGTATTTTTAGTAGAGACAGGGTTTCTCCATGTTGGTCAGGCTGGTCTTGAACTCCCGACCTCAGGTGATCCACCTGCCTCAGTCTCCCAAAGTGCTGGGATTACAGGCGTGAGCCACCGCACCCACCTAGAGTTTTAATTCCTGCTTCTGTGCTGAGTCAGTCACTGACCTCTCTGCTTTTCATCTAGTGAATGCCATTTCACTCACTCAGGTGAAAATATTTGTTAAATTCCTGCTATGTGCTAGGCACCTGTTAGATACATATGAGTAAGACACACAAAAAGGCTGCTTCAAGTGACTCCCAACAGGAGGAAATGCAACTGGCTACGCTTCAACCATCTGCCACAGTACAATGCTCTCCCCCACAGCTGGGAGCGTGCTGTTGCCTGTCAGTGTTAGTTGTCCATGGGAAGAAATGGGGCTGCCTTTGGTCTGGCATACATTTCTATGTGAGCTAAGATTTGCTCCTATTTATAATTCTCCAAGAAAGCTTAGGGAAGCATTAGGAGAAAGAAATGTTCATGAAGTATTTTGTGTAAAGTAAAATATTTCAAAGTCTAGGGGCTTCCATCTGTGTTTATGAATAGATGGAAAATTATTTGACCTCAGCATACAGGAATTTGTCAATCAGTTTGGAGACTCTCCCAAGGAGATTTGACCTCACACCCTAAAGACCAAGTGAAAATATGCTGATAGTTGGAGAACCTTAAAAGCAAGATGGAAAATAAATAATTAAATAAATAAATAAATAAATTTTAAAAAGCAAGATGGAAGCAGATTTTAGCTTGTCCTCTGTACTCATTCCTTTTCTGCTCTTTAAAGAAAGTGTGGGAGCCAGGCGCCCTGGCTCATGCCTGTAATCCCAGCACCTTGGGAGGCTGAAGCGGGTGGAACACCTGACGTCAGGAGTTCAAGACCAGCCTGGACAATGTGGTGAAACCCCGTCTCTACTAAAAATACAAAAATTAGGGGGGCGTAGCGGCGCATGCCTGTAATCTTGGCTACTCGGGAGGCTGAGGCAGGGGAATGGCTTAAACCCAGGAGGCAGAGGTGGTAGTGAGCCGAGATTGAGATCGCGCTGCTGCACTCCAGCCTGGGCAACAGAGCAAGTCTCCGTCTCAAAAAAGAAAAACAAACAAACAACAACAACAACAACAAAAGCATAAGTTTTCATTACTGCATCAAAACTGATTCTGGAAGTGAAATGGGAAAAGTTCCCTTGTCTCCCTCGAAGTACATGCGATGGGGGTGTGGCTGGTCTCTTTGGTGCCCCACTGCTCAAACCCCTAGGGGGAGCATGCAGATAGGCAGGCTATGGGGCTCCGACCCCGCGACAGTGCCTAGGGGTGAATGCTTACAGCTCCTGAAGCCCTGGTGGGCATGTGTTACAGGGTGCTCCTTTAGTTTAGCCGTCCATAAGTGGCTTGTGCAGTCAGCTCAGTTAGACCCCCTGCCTTATCGCAAGGACAGACGGCTTTCTGTATCCCAGGGTTTCTTGCCTTGGTGTACCAGAAGAATCAGATCACAGTTAGGCTTTGAGAATGAGCGCAAGGTTTTATTGAGTGGAAATAACTCTCAGAAGACGGGGGAGCCAGAAGGGGATGAAGTGGGAAGGTGGTTTTTCCCTGGCGTCTGGCCACTCAGTGGCCTGGGCTGTCCTCTGACCGCCCCTGTCAAACCCCGCGTTATGCGGGCTGATGGCTTGCTGGCTTGCCGGCGTCTGTCGGTGTGCTCTTACGCGGATGCGTTCCTCTCAGCGTCCAGCCGCTTGTGTTTTCTTCCACTGGTGTGTTTCTCTCGATGTCCAGCCACTTTTTTTTTTTTTTTTTTTTAGACAAGGGTCTCACTCTGTGGCTCAGGCTGGAGGGCAGTGGCCCGATCTCGGCTCACTGAAACCTCCGCCTCCTGCGTTCACACCATTCTCCTGCCTCAGCCTCCCGAGTAGCTGGGACTATGGGCGCCCGCTACCACGCCTGGCTAATTTTTTTGTATTTTTAGTAGAGCTGGGGTTTCACCATATTGGCAAGGCCGGTCGGATCTCCTGACCTTGTGATCCGCCTGCCTCGGCTTCCCAAAGTGCTGGGATTAGGGGTGTGAGCCGCCAAGCCCGGCCGATGTCCATCCACTTATGTGCAAGCTCACTAGGGTCTTGGGGTTTTTACAGGCACAGGACGTGGGCATGGCGGGCCAGGGTGATCTTGGGAAATGCAACATTTGGGCACAAAAACAGAAATGCCTGTCCTCACCTACGTCCATGGGCACAGGCCCAGGGTGGAGCCCTCACAAGCATGCCTTAGTCCATTCCTACTGCTCTACCAAAATGCCTTCGACCGGGAATTTATAAATATTGGAAATTTATTGGCTGGGCGCTGTGGCTCACGCCTGTAATACCAGCACTTTGGGAGGCCTAGGTGGGTGGATTACTTGAGGTCAGGAGTTTGAGACCATCCTGGCCAACATGGTGAAACCCCCTCTCTACTAAAAATACAAAAATTAGCTGGGTGTGGTGGTGGGCACCTGTAGTCCCAGCTACTCGGAAGGCTGAGGCAGGAGAATAGCTTGAACCCTGGAGGCAGAGGTTGCAGTGAGCTGAGATGGCGCCACAGCCCTCCAGCCTGGGACAGAGAGAGACTCCGTCTCAAAAAACAAAAGAAAAGAAAAGAAATTTATTTCACGTTGTTCTGGAAGCTGAAACTCCATGATCAAGGTGCCAGCAGATTTGGTGTCTGGTAAGGGATGCTCTGCTTCTGAAACTGGCCCAAATGTCCTATAAAACTGATGTTTATGGTTTCTTTGAATAAACATAGAAATTGCTCTTCTCAGTATTTTTTTTTTTTTTTTTTTTTTTGAGACACAGGATCTCTCTGTTGCCCAGGCTGAAGGCTGAAGTGCTGAAGTGCAGTGGCACGATCATGGCTCACTGCAGCCTTGATCTCCCAGGCTCAAGTGATCCTCCCACCTCAGCCTCCAGAGTAGCCAGGACTATAGGTATGTGCCACCATGCCTGGCTATTTTTTGTATTTTTCTAGAGAAGGGGTTGTACCATGTTGTTTGGACTGGTCTTAAACTCCTGCCTTGGATCTGCCTGCCTTGGCCTCCCAAAGTGCTGGGATTATAGGCCTGAGCCACGGCATGGCCACATCCTCCCAGTCTTAAAACTTGAGAAAGTTACATTTGTCTTATCTGAGTTCCTTTCTCAGGAAACCAACCATCAGTCCTCCCAGACAGTAACAAGGAACTGAAACTTACCAGATCACCACATCTGGACAATGAGATGCCAAACTCCTCACCTATCATGATTGCCTAACTGACCACTTGCTTCCTCTTGACCAACTTCTTTTTCTTACCCCTCCCTAATTCCTATTTTCCCACACGTGGTCACATTTTTTCCCCACTATGTAAGCCCCTAATTTTAGTTGGTCAGGGACATAGATTTGAGACTGATCTCCCTCTCCTTGGCTGCAGCACCTGAAAAAGTCTTCTTACCTGGCAATACTCATTGTCTCAGTGATTGACTTTCTGTGCTCCAAGCAACAGAACCTAGAGCAAACCCCTGGCATTTTGGTAACACTTCAAGCTTGGTGCCTTCTTGCTGTGTCCTCACATGACTGAAGGCAAGGCAACCCTCTGGGTCCTCTTCTATAATGGCACGAATCCCATCCCTGAGGGCTCTGCTGTCACGATTTAATCACCTCCTAAAGGCCCACCTCTTTTGTTTGTTTGTTTGTTTAATTGAGACAGAGTTTCACTCTTGTCGCCCAGGCTGGAGTGCAGTGGCACGATCTCAGCTCACTGCAACCTCCGCCTCCCGGGTTTAAGTAATTATCCTGCCTCAGCCTCCCGAGTAGCTGGGATTACAGACACCTGCCACCATGCCCAGCTAATTTTTGTATTTTTGGGTTGGCCAGGCTGGTCTCAAACTCCTGACCTCAGGTGATCCGCCTGCCTCGACCTCCCAAAGTGCTGGGATTACAGGTGTGAGCCACCGCACCCAGCCAGAACCACCTCTTAATGCTATCATATTGGCAATTAAATTCCAGCATATCAATTTTGGGAAGGACACATTCAGACCATAGCAAAGCAGCTGGTCTTTCAGTCTTTAAAAACTTTCCTCACTTGTTAGCTATAGTTTTCTGGAAGTGTATGGATCCAGTAGTAGTGTTGATGGCAGCAGCGGGCCATCTGGAGCAGCCGCTGCCATCACACCAGCTGGGACTGGGGGCAGTACAGGCAGTGGCAGCAGGAGTGGCTGTGAGAGTAGCAGTGGTGGCAGCAGGACCCCTGTGTCCCTGAGGCAGCCGACTGTGCTCCCCCACCCTCATACAGCCAGGCAGAACCCACTCCCAGGCCTGGAGCCTCCACTGCTCTGGCCCCTGGCCCCGTGTTGCCACTCTCACCTGCCACCACCACGAGGAGGGTGTGGGGAGGAGGCAGACAGTTCCCAGAGCCTGCCCCTAGGAGCACCCCCACCACGCCGAAGCCTGCTGCCCACTGGCCAGGGAGCAGCATGGTCAGGTATAGAGGGGCAGGCAGAGAGGGGCCCTAAGGTAGAGCTGGGCCCGGGGTGGTGCTGCACTCTAGGGAGCTGGCAGGAGCCAGAAGCAGGCAGGAGCCCCACCCTCCCAGGAGTGGCTGCAGCCACCCAGGTTGCAGCTGCGGACCCAGGCATTTCTGCACTTTTGGCAGCCCAGGAAGGCCCGCCTTTCCCCTGCAGGTTTGGGGGTGTCTGCTCCTGCTTCCTGGCCTCTCCTTGTTGTTGGCACACCCTCTGATCATGGGGTGGAGTTGAGGCTGAGCGTGGGCGCTGTCACAGCCCAGCCAGGTGTGCACACTCTTAAAGCAGCACTGACACACCAGCCCCCTGCCGCCGCAGCCCCCTCCAGACTTTGGGTACTGACAAGCATGAGAGGCCAAGAGGGTGCTGAGGAGAGCCTGGGACTGGCCTGCAGGCACCCTTTGGCATGAACAGCCTGGTCACCCTGAACAGCAGCAGGAGGCAGGCAGGTTGATGGGCAGAAAGGGGTTGGTCCCTGGTGAAGCCCCACTTTCAAACCAGGGAGGGCCTGAAGTCTGGGGACCGGGCCACCAGGCCCCTGGACCAGAGGGGGAACTTGTGGTGCTTTTTCCTGGGCCCGCCCATGGCCTACTACGGACCAGTCAGCCTGCACTTCCTCTCCTCTGAGGCCCATAAAAACCCCCGGACTCAGCCAGACTGCAGCAGAGGATGGAGAAATGATGGGAAATCACAGGACGACCAGCTGCAGGAGAAGCTTTTCTCTCTGCTGAGAGCTAGACATTCATTGGATGACCTGCACAGCAAAGAGGAGCTGCCCTGTCTGCTGAGAGCTAAACACTCATCGGGACACCCTGGCTATGGAGAGGAGCTGCCCACTAAGGATCTACTCTGAGCTATTTTATTGCTCAATAAAGCTTCTCTTTGCCTTGCTCACCCTCCACTTCTCTGTGTACCTCATTCTTCCTGGATGCAGGACAAGAACCTGGGACCCGCCTGTCAGGCCTCTGAGCCCAAGTTAAGCCATCATATCCACTGTGACCTGCACGTATACATCCAGATGGCCTGAAGTAACTGAAGACCCACAAAAGAAGTGAAAATAGCCTTAACTGATGACATTCCAGCCCCACCCTAACTGATACGATAAAGTCTCCCCCGCCCTTAAGAAGGTACTTTGTAATATTCTCCCCCTCCCTTAAGAATGTACTTTGTACGCCTATCCCAAACCTATAAGAACTAATGATAATCCCACCACCCTTTGCTGACTCCTTTTTCAGACTCAGCCCGCCTGCACCCGGGTGAAATAAACAGCCTTGTTGCTCACACAAAGTCTGTTGATGGTCTCTTCTCATGGAGGCATATGACATTTGGTGCCAAAGACCCAGGACAGGAGGACTCCTTCGGGAGGACCGGTCCCCTGTCCTCACCATCACTCCGTGAGGAGCTCCACCTACGACCTCGGGTCCTCAGACCAACCAGCCCAAGGAACATCTCACCAATTTCAAATCACGTAAGTGGTATTTTCACTCTCTTCTCCAGCCTTTCTTGCTACCCTTCAATCTCCCTCTCTCACTACCATTCAATCTCCCTGTCCTTCCGATTCCAGTTCTTTTTCCTCTCTAGTAGAAACAAAGGAGACACATTTTATCCGTGGACCCAAAACTCTGGTGCCGGTCACAGGCTCGGGAAGACAGGCTTCCCTTGGTGTTTGATCACTGCAGGGACGCCTGCCTGATTATTCACCCACATTTCTTTGGTGTCTGATCACCCCGGGAATGCCTGCCTTGGTCGTTCACCCACATTCCCTTGGTGGCAAGTCAACTGTGGGGACGCCTGCTTTGGCTGCTCACCCACCCCTTTCTCTATGTCTCTACCTTTCTCTTTAAACGTACCTCCTTCACTATGGGCAATCTTCCTCCCTCCATTCCCCCTTCTTTTCCCTTAGCCTGTGTTCTCAAGAACTTAAAACCTCTTCAACTCACACCTGACCTAAAACTTAAATGCCTTATTTTCTTCTACAATACCACTTGGCCCCAATACAAACTTGACAGTAGCTCCAAGTGGCCAGAGAATAGCACTTTTGATTTGTCTATCCTACAAGATCTAGATCATTTTTGACGAAAAATGGGCAAAAGTTCTGAGGTGCCTGATATTCAGGCATTCTTTTACACATTGGTCCCTCCCTAGTCTCTGCTCCCAATGCGACTCGTCCCAAATCTTTCTTCTTTTTCTCCTGTCTGTTCCTTCAATCTCCACTCCAAGCTCTGAGTCCTTTGAATCCTTCTTTTCTACAGACTCATCTGATCTCTCCCCTTCTCCCCAGGCTGCTCCTCACCAGGCCAAGCCAGGTCCCAATTCTTTCTCAGCCTCTGCTCCCCCGCCCTATAATCCTTCTATCACCTCCCCTCCCCACACCTGGTCTGGCTTACAGTTTCATTCCGTGACTAGCCCTCCCCCACCTGCCCAACAATTTCCTCTTAAAGAGGTGGCTGGAGCTAAAGGCATAGTCAAGGTTAATGTTCCTTTTTCTTCATCGGACCTCGCCCAAATCAGTTAGCGTTTAGGCTCTTTTTCATCAAATATAAAAACCCAGCCTAGTCCATGGCCCATTTAGCAACAACCCTTAGACATTTTACCGCCCTAGACCCAGAGGGGCCAGAAGGCCCTCTTATTCTCAATATGCGCTTTATTAACCAATCCCCTCCCAACGTTAGAAAAAGCTCCAAAAATTAGATTCCGGCCCTCAAACCCCACAACAGGACTTAATTAACCTCACCTTCAAGGTGTACAATAATAGAGTAGAGGCAACGTATCTCTGAGTTGCAATTACTTGCCTCCACTGTGCAGGAAACCCCAGCCACATCTCCAGCACACAAGAACTTCAAAACGCCTGAACCACAGCAGCCAGGTGTTCCTCCAGGACTGCCTGCCCCAGGATCTTGCTTCAAGTGCCAGAAATCTGGCCACTGGGCCAAGGAATGCCTGCAGCCTGGGATTCCTCCTAAGCTGTGTCCCATCTGTGTGAGACCCCACTGGAAATCGGACTGTTCAACTCGCTTGGCAGCCACTCCCAGAGCCCCTGGAGCTCTGGCTCAACGCTCTCTGACTGACTCCTTCCCAGATCTTCTCGGCTTAGCGGCTGAAGACTGACACTGCCCGATCGCCTCAGAAGCCTACAGGACCATCACAGATGCTTTGGGTAACTCTTACAGTGGAGGGTAAGTCCGTCCCCTTCTTAATCAATACGGAGACTACCCACTCCACATTACCTTCTTTTCAAGGGCATGTTTCCCTTGCCTCCATAACTATTGTGGGTATTGATGGCCAGGCTTCTAAAACTCTTAAAACTCCCCAACCCTGATGCCAACTTGGACAACATTCTTTTTTTTTTTTTTTTTTGAGACGGAGTCTCGCTGTGCTCCCAGGCTGGAGTGCAGTGGCGTGATCTCGGCTCACTGCAAGCTCCGCCTCCCGGGTTCACGCCATTCTCCCACCTCAGCCTCCCAAGTAGCTGAGACTACAGGCGCCCGCCACCACGCCCGGCTAGTTTTTTGTATTTTTTAGTAGAGACGGGGTTTCACCATGTTAGCCAGGATAGTCTCGATCTCCTGACCTCGTGATCCACCCACCTTGGCCTCCCAAAGTGCTGGGATTACAGGCTTGAGCCACCGCGCCCGGCCAACATTCTTTTATACACTCCTTTTTAGTTATCCCCACCTGCCCAGCTCCCTTATTAGGTCGAGACATTTTAACTAAATTATCCACTTCCCTGACTATTCCTAGGCTATAGCCACACCTCATTGCCACCCTTTTCCCCAGTTCAAAGCCTCCTTCACATCCTCCCCTTGTATCTTCCCACCTTAATCCACAAGTATAGGACACCTCTACTCCTTCCTTGGCAACCAATCATATACCCCTTACCATCCCATTAAAACCTAATCACCCTTACCCTGCTCAACACCAATATCCCATCCCACAGCATGCTTTAAAAGGATTAAAGCCTGTTATCACTCGCCTGTTACAGCATGGCCTTTTAAAACCTATAAACTCTCCTTACAATTCCCCCATTTTACCTGTCCAAAAACAAGACAAGTCTTACAGGTTAGTTCAGGATCTGTGCCTTATCAGCAAAATTGTCTTGCCTATCCACCCCGTGGGCCAAACCCATATACTCTCCTATCCTGAATACCTCCCTCTACAACCCATTCTGTTCTAGATAAACCTAGCTAACCCCATAAATCCTAAATACTTTCCCCACTCCCCTTTCCATTCCTTAAAAAACCGTCCTAAAAGCTCTCCCACACTAGCTCTCCCTAACTCATCCCAACCTTTTTCATTACATACAGCCAAAGTGCAGGGCTGTGTGGTCAGAATTCTTACACAAGAGCCAGGACCGTGCCCTATAGCCTTTCTGTCCAAATAACTTGACCTTACTCTTTTAGTCTAGTCCTCATGTCTGTGTGTGGCAGCTGCCGCTGCTTTAATACTTTTAGAGGCCTTCAAAATCACAAACTATGCTCAACTCACTCTCTACAGTTCTCATAACTTCCAAAATCTATTTTCTTCCTCACACCTGATGCATATACTTTCTGCCCTCTGGCTCCTTCAGCTATACTCACTCTTTGTTGAGTCTCCCACAATTACCACTGTTCCTGGCCTGGACTTCAATCCAGCCTCCCACATTTTTCCTGATACTACACCTGACCCCCATGACTGTATCTTTCTGATCCACCTGGCATTCACTCCATTTCCCCATATTACCTTCTTTCCTGTTCCTCACCCTGGTCACACTTGGTTTATTGATGGCAGTTGCACCAGGTCTAATCACCACTCACCAGCAAAGGCAGGCTATGCTATAGTATCTTCCACATCTATCATTGAGGCTACCACTCTGCCCCTCTTCACTACCTCTCAACAAGCTGAACTAATTGCCTTAATTCGGGCCCTCACTCTTGCAAAGGGACTATGCGTCAATATTTATACTGACTCTAAATATGCCTTCCATATCCTGCACCACCATGCTGTTATATGGGCAGAAATAAATTTCCCCACTACACAAGAGTCCTCCATCATTAATGCCTCCTTAATAAAAACTCTTGTTAAAGCTGCTTTATGTCCAAAGGAAGCTGGAGTCATTCACTGCAAGGGCCATCAAAAGGCATCAGATCCCATCACTCAGGGCAATGCTTATGCTGATAAGGCAGCTAAAGATGCAGCTAGTGTTCCAACTTCTGCCCCTCATGGCCAGTTTTTCTCCTTCTCATTGGTTGCTCCTATTTACTCTCCTACTGAAGTTTCCACATATCAATTCCTCTCCCCTCAAGGCAGATGGTTCTTAGACCAAACAAAAAATATCTCCATCCAGCCTCACAGGCCCATTCTATTCTGTTGTCATTTCATAACCTTTTCCATGTAAGTTACAAGCCGTTAGCCCACCTCGTAAAACCTCTCATTTCCTTTCCATCGTGAAAATCTATCCCCAGTCCGCCACTCTTGACTCCCTCTTAGAGTGAATAGATGATCTTTGCTGACAGGACACACTCCAATACTTTCACTCTGACGAAGCCCTATTCTTTGCTTTAATACTCACTCTTTTTTTTTTTTTTTTTTTTTTTGAGACGGAGTTTTGCTCTGTAGCCCGGGCTGGAGTGCAGTGGCCAGATCTCAGCTCACTGCAAGCTCCGTCTCCCGGGTTCCCGCCATTCTCCTGCCTCAGCCTCCGGAGTAGCTGGGACTACAGGCGCCCGCCACCTCGCCCGGCTAGTTTTTTGTATTTTTAGTAGAGACGGGGTTTCACCGTGTTAGCCAGGATGGTCTCGATCTCCTGACCTCGTGATCCACCCGTCTCGGCCTCCCAAAGTGCTGGGATTACAGGCTTGAGCCACCGCGCCCGGCCAATACTCACTCTTATTCTCGTTCCCGTTCTTATGCCTCCCTCTACTTCTCCCCAGCTATCTCCACCACACTATCGATCTCACTCACTCTCTCCCAGCCATTTCTAATCCTTATTGCTGGCTTTGCATTTCTCTTTCTTCCAAAATTGCCAAGGACCTGACTCACTCACTGCTAAAAAAAGGGGACTATATTTTTAAATGAAGAGTGTTGTTTTTCTCTAAATCAATCTGGCCTGGTATATGACAACATAAAAAAACTCGCTGGGCGCGGTGGCTCAAGCCTGTAATCCCAGCACTTTGGGAGGCCGAGACGGGCGGATCACGAGGTCAGGAGATCGAGACCATCCTGGCTAACATGGTGAAACCCCGTCTCTACTAAAAAATACAAAAAACTAGCCGGGCGAGGTGGCGGGCGAGGTGGCAGGCGCCTGTAGTCCCAGCTACTCCGGAGGCTGAGGCAGGAGAATGGCGTGAACCCGGGAGGTGGAGCTTGCAGTGAGCCGAGATCTGGCCACTGCACTCCAGCCTGGGTGACAGCGCGAGACTCCGTCTCAAAAAAAAAAAAAAAAAAAAAAAACTCAAGGATAGAGCCCAAAAACTCACCAGCCAAGCAAATAATTACGCTGAACCCCCTTGGACACTCTTTAACTGGATGTCCTGGGTACTCCCAATTCTTAGTACTTTAATACCTGTTTTTCTCCTTCTTTTATTCGGACCTTGTGTCTACCATTTAGTTTCTCAATTCATACAAAACTGTATCTTCCCCTTCCCCAGGGCATCACCAATAATTCTATACAACAAATACTCCTTCTAACAACCCCCACAATAGTACCCTTACCCCAAAATCTTTTTTCAGTTTAATCTCTCCCACTGTAGGTTCGCACACCGCCCCAATCCCACTTGAAGCAGCCCTGAGAAACATCACCCATTATCTCTCCATACCACCCCCAAAAATTTTCACCACCCTAACACTTCACCACTATTTTTTTTTGTTTTTCTTAATATAAGAAGACAGGAATGTCAGGCCTCTGAGCCTAAGCTAAGCCATCATATCCCCTGTGACCTGCACATATACATCCAGGTGGCCTGAAGCAACTGAAGATCCACAAAAGAAGTGAAAATCGTCTTAACTGATGACATTCCACCATTGTGATTTGTTCCTGCCCCACCCTAACTGATGCCTCCCCCGCCCTTAAGAAGGTACTTTGTAATATTCTCCCCCACCCTTAAGAAGATACTTTGTAATATTCCTCCCCCCACCCCCAGTTAAGAATGTATGTACGCCAATCCCAAACCTAGAACTAATGATAATCCCACCACCCTTTGCTGACTCCTTTTTCGGACTCAGCCCGCTGGCACCCAGGTGAAATAAACAGCCTTGTTGCTCACACAAAGCCTGTTTGGTGGACTGTCTTCACACCGATGCATGTGACACTGCCAAATGGTGGTGCTAAAATAGCTGTAACACAAACAGGGCTGAAACATGCCCCTTACCATATTGTGGGCCACAGGGAGGAGAGAAGAGAGAAGGAGAGAAGAGCTGTGGCCCTTTAGGGAGCCTAGACCTGGGAGCTACCCAAGCCAGGGCTGTGCTGTGACTCCTGCTTTGGGGCCCAGTGGTTCCTGGAGCCTCCAGGCTTCTGGGCACCACCGCATTCCCTGGTGCTAGCTATGGAAGCTGTTTGCGGTGCACCTGGTTCAGCTGCAGCCTCACAGTGAGCTGGCACGTGGAGCTGCCTGCCCCACTGCAGCAGCCAGCATGCCTGACTGTGCACAGTGGCTGGATCCCGTGTTCACTCACTCACACACCCCTGGCCACTCTGCTCCAGTCTTTTTGAAGGCATGGGATCCAGGCTAGTAGTGCGAGCCTCGAACAGTCCGCCAGGATGAGTGGGCCCAGGGGGCCTGAACCGAACTCAGGCAAAGGTGCCACCAGCCACAGAGGCTTCTGGCCAGAAAAGCGACACGTCCAAGGATCCCATAATAGTGTCAAGTTATCAGAATCATGGCGTTGCAAACTAACCTGACCACAAATGGATGCTGAAAGTCAGGATAATTATATACCACAGGATGATCTGAAAGATGGTAAATTTGGTGTGGTGAATTAGAAATTTGAAATGTAGGACTGGGCATGGTGGCTTACACCTGTAATCCCAGCACTTTGGAAAGCAGAGGCAAGAGGATCACTTGAGTCAAGGAGTTTGAGACCAGCCTGGGCAACATAGTGAGACCTCATTTCTAAAAAAAAAAAAAAATTAGCTGGGCGTGGTGGCATGTGCCTATAGTCCCAGCTACTTGAGAGACTGAGACAGGAGGATCTTTACCTGAGCCCAGGAGGCTGATGCTTCAGTGAGCCGTGATTGCACCACTGCACTCCAGCTGGGGCAGTAGAGTAAGACCTTGTCTCAAAAACAAGAACAGGCTGGGCGCGGTGGCTCACGCCTGTAATCCCAGCACTTTGGGAGGCTGAGGCAGGTGGATCACGAGGTCGGGAGATTGAGACCATCCTGGCTAACACGGTGAAACCCCGTCTCTACTGAAAATACAAAAACTTAGCTGGGTGTGGTGGCGGGCGCCTGTAGTCCCAGCTACTCGAGAGGCTGGGGCAGCAGAATGGCATGAACCCAAGAGGCAGAGCTTGCAGTGAGCCGAGATTGTGCCACTGAACTCCAGCCTGGGGGACAGAGTGAGACTCCGTCTCAAAAAACAACAAAAAAACAAAAGCAAACAAAACCATGAAATTAGAAATCTAGTCCAATGTTCGGGCCAGAAGTTAAAAACAAAGACAAACAAACATCTTTCTTTAACAAAGTCCCATAGTTAATTAGCAGGGAGGAGTCACTTTGCTTTTCCTTCTATAATCCCTGAAACTGAGCAAGTTACGTTCTACTTGGTGAGATTGTACAGAGGATAGCCATCACCTATTTAGTTCTTGCTGTATACCAGACATCACCTGAATCAACTTGTTTAATCTTCCAAACAGTCCCTGTGGTGGTTAATACTGTCAACTTGATTGGACTGAAGGATACAAAGTATTGATCCTGGGTGTGTTTGTGAGGGTGTTGCCAAAGGAGATAATATTTGAGTCAGTGGACTGGGAACAGCAGACCCACCCTTAATCTGGATGGGCGAAATCTAGTTAGCTGCCAGCGCAGCTAGAATATAAGCAGGCGGGAAAATGTGAAAAGAGAGACTGGCCTAGCTTCCCAGCGTACATCCTTCTCCCGTGCTGGATGCGTCCTGTCCTCGAACATCGGATTCCAGGTTCTTCAGTTTTGGAGCTTGGACTGGCTCTCCTTGCTCCTCAGCTTGAAGATGGCCTATTGTGGGACCTTGTGATCAAGTGAGTTAATACTTAATAAACTGCTCTTTATATATATGTATATATTTATGTATATTGCATTAGTTCTGTCCCTCTAGAGAACCTAATACAGTCCCCTGTATTAGTGAATACAGGGGACTACACCAGTGTAATACAGTGAAGTAGTTTTTTTTTTTTTTTGAGACGGAGTCTGGCTCTGTCGCCCAGGCTGGAGTGCAGTGGCGCGATCTCAGCTCACTGCAAGCTCCGCCTCCTGGGTTTACGCCATTCTCCTGCCTCAGCCTCCCGAGTAGCTGGGACTACAGGCGCCCGCCACATCGCCCGGCTAGTTTTTTGTATTTTTTTAGTGGAGACGGGGTTTCACCGTGTTAGCCAGGATGGTCTCGATCTCCTGACCTTGTGATCCGCCCGTCTCGGCCTCCCAAAGTGCTGGGATTACAGGCTTGAGCCACCGCGCCCGGCGAAGTAGTTATTATTGTTGTTGTCACCCTCATTTTAAGGTGAGGAAATAGAGGCACAGAGAGAGGAAGTACTTTACCCAAGGACATAGAGATAAGACAGAGAACAGGCTGCACTGGCTGCATCATTTTCAGGGCCAAGCACAAAATGAGAATGTGGGGCTCTGGCCAGGGGGTGGGGAAGTCAACTCTCCTTCTCGTACTGGATGGGTGACCCCTAAGGGATGGTTGCTTCTGCTACCCAGGCCATATTTGGTACCTGGATGGGGGTGGGCGGAAGGCCCTGCCAGTCGCTGAGGCACTGCCAATCTAGGGCAGGGATAGCTGCCACCTTAACCCGGAGATACCAGAGAGGGTTGGGGAGCTATGCCTCACCCTGATCCTCTGCGAGACGGTGCCCAGGCACCTACTGGGAGGATGGATGGTGACGGCGGGACAGGAGACTCCACCCGCCCACACTCCTGGGCAATGAGACCCGGTTGCTGCCCTGGGTAGAAGTGGGCAGCAGTTGTGGAGTTGGCTAGGGAGAGCCACAGTGCAATGGGGTAGCAGGCACCCAAGAGGAGGGAGGAGGGGCGGGGAGGTGGGGCTGTGCATGAGCTGAGGCGCCAAGATCCGTTGTGTGTGCTCCATTGCTCATCAACCATTAATCTTCACTTAAAACACACACTCAAAGATAAAATTACTAAGAAGCTCAAGTCCGGCCAGGCACAGTGGCTCACGCCTGAAATCTCAGCGCTTTGGGAGGCCAAGGTGGGTGGATCACGAGGTCAGGGGTTCAAGACCAGCCTGGCCAAGATGGTGCAACCCCATCTCTACTAAAAATACAAAAATTATTAGCTGGGCATGGTAGCAGGCGCCTGTAATCCCAGCTACTCAGGAAGCTGAGGCAGGAGAATCACTTGAACCCGGGCAGCAGAGGTTGCAGTGAGCTGAGACCACGCCACTGCACTCCAGCCTAGGCAACAGAGTGAGACTCTGTCCCCCACCCTCCAGGAAAAAAAAAAAAAAGAAGCTCAAGCCAAAACTATAAAGGATTAAACTCCAAGCCCCCTCTCCTTTTTTTTTTGAGACAGGGTCTTGCTCTGTCACCCAGGCTGGAGTGAGTGGCGTAATCATGGCTCACTGCTGCCTCCAGAGCTCAAGTGATCCTCCCACTTCAGCCACCCAAGTAGCTGAGACTGGGACTACAGGTGCATACCACCATGCCAGGCTAATTCTTTGTTTTTTTTGTAGAGACCGAGTCTCCCTATGGTGCCCAGTCTGGCTTCAAACTCCTGGACTCAAGTGATCTGCCTGCCTTGAATTCTGAAAGTGCTGAGATTACAGGTGTCATCCCACTGCACTCGGCCTCTGAGCCTTCTTAAGTGTGAGATTCTGTGTGACTGCACTAGTTTCATGTCCAAAGAAGCCAGCCTTGGACACAGTCACATTTACTAACAACTATGGTGAAAGGTCATGGAAATTCAAAATACTTTGAAAAGTGAGAAAGGAAACATTTGCTCAGTGTCTAAAAATCTGCTCTGCCATTCTACTTCGAAAAGTGAAGACTGCTGCAAAATATAGTGATATTAGTCTTGACAATGAAATGTATTCTTTAACACTCCCATGAGGAATATCTTTTTTTATGAAGCCTTACTTTGTAACCATAATAGGTTTGTTGCCCAATGCACTGGACAAGTCAATACACCAAGACACCAGGTTACAGCAGTGAAAGAGGTTTAATTGTAGGGTTGCTGGATGAGGAGACAGGAGGAAACCTCAAATTCATTTCTCTGAAGAGTCAAGGAGTTTGGGGCTATGTGTTTGTTTGTTTTTTTGTTTTTTTTTTTTTTGGTGACAGGATATTGCTTTGTCACCTAGGCTGGAGTGCAGTGACATATCAGCTCACTGTAACCTCTAACTCCTGGGGTCAAGCAATCTTTCCACCTCATACTCCTGAGTACCTTGGACTACAGGCTTGCACCACCATGCCCAACTAATTTTTTAATGTTTCGTAGAGACAGGGCCTCACTATGTTGTCTGGGCTGGTCTTGAACTCCTGAACGCAAGTGAGCCTCCTACTTTGGCCTTTGAAAGTGCTGAGATGACAGGTGTGAGCTACTGCACCCTGCCTGGGGCTAGGGTATTTAAGGGTTTTGAAGTGGACCAAAGTGTGGAGATCATTGATTGGTTGAAAAGTGCAGGGCGAAGTCATGAGACAGAGAGATGAAGAAATTGTATTTTCACACTGCTTCGGTTTGCGTGTGTGTGTGTGTGTGTGTGTGTGTGTGTGTGTGTGTGTGTTGGGGTGGGGGCGGTCTTTAAACTGGTTGATGTCGGCTATTCTGCTGGAACTTAGGATCTGCCTAAGCAATTCTTAAACAAAACTCTTATGATTCCAGAGCCAGAAATCCTACCTATTGAAACAACAGGCATGCAAATGATCAGTACCTACTGTTACATGAAGTCGAGTTATCAATACGAAGAAGCAGGCCAAACTGCAGCCTGACTAACGCTTACTTACAATTCTATTTCTGTGCAGAATTCTCAACTTTGTAAGGATGGCTTCAACTTGGTCTTCCCAAATACAATTGACCACACTTTCATTGTGCTCCTTTCTAATTTGTGTAATTATAATGTTAAGAACTTGGGATTTCGAATGAGACAAACCTGGGTTGAAATCCCAGCTCTCTCGGTGACTAGTTGTGAGACCTGGGCAAATTACTTGCATCTCTGTTTTGTCACCTGGAAACAGGGATAAGGAAACTCAGTGGCGGCTGCAGCACAGTCATACCAAATAGGCTTACAAGTGGCAATCTAGCTGGAAAGGGAGCTGCAGGACTTGTGTTGAAACTATGTTTGCAAAAGAAGGCACATTTGTTTTCACTAAGATTTTATATTTATTTGAAGTGTATTTGGGAAGGGGGAGCACATGGAGATTAAGAGGGTAAAAATCAAGGTCACCAATGAGAGTACTTAGCACAGTGCCTGACACCTAAAAAATTAACTGCAAATTTTTATCAATTTTTTTCCACTAGATTGAATTTCTTAAGAGCTGGATTCTATCTTATTTATCTGCAACCAACAACGCTTGGCACCAAATGTAGAATTGAAATGAATTTTCTTTACAATCTTGACTAAAAAATGAGGGTTTTTTAAGATCAAGAAATCCACCCGCCTCGGCCTCCCAAAGTGCTGGGATTAGAAGCGTGAGTCACCATTTGTCTCATTTTTGTTTACATTTAATTTTTTTTTTTTGAATTTTTTTTTTTTTTTTTTTTTTGAGACGGAGTCTCGCTCTGTCTCTCTGTCGCCTAGGCTGGAGTGCAGTGGCCGGATCTCAGCTCACTGTAAGCTCTGTCTCCTGGGTTTATGCCATTCTCCTACCTCAGCCTCCCGAGCAGCTGGGACTACAGGCGCCTGCCACCTCGCCCGGCTAGGTTTTTGTATTTTTTAGTAGAGACGGGGTTTCATCGGGTTAGCCAGGATGGTCTCTATCTCCTGACCTCGTGATCCGCCCGCCTCGGCCTCCCAAAGTGCTGGGATTACAGACTTGAGCCACCGCGCCCGGCCTCATTTTTGTTTACATTTAAAATAATAAACCTTGAGGTCGGGCGCGGTGGCTCACGCCTGTAATTTCAGCCCTTCGGGAGGCCGAAGCGGGTGGATCATCTGAAGTCAGGAGTTTGAGACCAGCCTGGCCAACATGGTGAAACGCCCGTCTCTATTAAAAATACAAAAATTAGCAGCCAGGCGCGGTGGCTCACGTCTCTAGTATTAACACTTTGGGAGGCCGAGACGGGCGGATCACGAGGTTAGGGGTTTGAGACCAGCCTGGCAAACATGGTGAAACCCCGTCTCTACTAAAAATACAAAAATTAGCCGGGTGTGATTATAGGCGCCTATAATCCCAGCTACTCGGGAGGCTGAGGCAGGAGAATCGCTTGAACCCGGGAGGCGGAGGTTGCAGCGAGCCTATACTACGCCATTGCACTCCAACCTAGGCGACAGAACGACCAAAGAAAGAAAAAAATTAGCTGGATGTAGTGGCGGGAGCCTGTAATCCCAGCTACCCGGGAGGCTGAGGCAAGAGAATCGCTTGAACCCGGAAGGCGGAGGTTGCAATGAGCCGAGATCGCGCCATTGCACTCCAGCCTAGGCGACAAGAGCAAAACTCCGTCTCAAAAGTAAATAATAATAAAATAAAATAAAAAACCTTGAACGTCATCGATGTAAGTTGGGAACTCCTATAGCAAGATTCCACACAACCCATTTTTTGACGTTTTATTCCAAAGACACAAGCAAGAGGAAGAAAACGACTGCCGTGAACCACTGCTAACGACAACTTGGTGACTGCACGATCATTGGACGACAGTTATATCCTCGCCACCCAATCGTCGGAAAGTCCGGAGAGAAACCTCTCTGGATTGGTTAGAGGAAACATCTCTCCAAACTCACTCAAGAAGGGGTTGGGCGCGGGGGTTCGGCCGGCAACGCCTCTGGCCAGTCAGAGAAAGCATGAGGGCGGGCTTTGCCGCAGGAAGGTGTTGAATCTCGGCGGGTCAGACCCTCCTGCGGGAGGGTGGGCGTGGCCTCCAGCAGCGGTCTCCTGGCTCTGTGGGCCAGAGCGCGGGGTGGGCGGGGCCCACGGGCCTGGGCGGGGCGAGCGGTGTCAGCGGCGGAGCCGGATGCGGGCGGCACCGCGGCGGTCGCGGCCCTGGGGATGGGCGGAGCCCCAGCCGCTAGTGCTGGTGGCCGCCGCTGCTGCCCCAGCTGGAGCCCGAGCCGCCACCTCTGCGTCCGCGCGGCGCTGCTTCCCAGGGCGGCGGTATGCTGGGGAAAGGAGTAGTCGGCGGTGGCGGCGGCACCAAGGCCCCCAAGCCCTCCTTCGTGTCGTACGTACGCCCTGAGGTGAGGGGGCGCCGCGCAGGCGGGGCGTGGGGCAGGGGCGGCCCGGGAGAGGGGCGCCGGGAGCCCCTTCCCTGCCGCGGGGAGTGCCGCGGAGCGCTTCCTGCCCTTGTGCCGGGCGATGGGGCAGCCAGGCGGGCTGAGGCCGCAGGGGCGCGCTGGGGCCTCCACGCGGGCCAGAGTGGGGACCCTGGCGCAGGCAGGCAGGTGCCCGAGCGCAGGGCCTGGCCGCTGGAGGCTGGTGGAGGGGCCCGAGCCGAGAAGGGATTGCGGCCCGGAACGCCCCTGGGGATTCTGGCCAGGACCTGGGGTTGTGGGCACTGCTGGGAGGGGTAGGGCCAGGGGTCGGAGCCCCTAACGGGGCCTGCTCGGAGCCCGCGTGGGTCCGTCCTGCCTCTGGACTTTCTCAGTGAGCCCGGAGCCCGCCGGCCTCCGCTGCCGGCCTCTGAGTGCCTCGGGTGCCGCTGGCGGGATGTCTTGCACCTACGTCCGCCTCCCGTCAGCTCTGCGAGGAGAAACGGGGGTCGGCCTGGCCTCGGCCAGTCTCTGCCTCTCGCTTGGGAATTCTCCGATGTCGCTTCTTTCTCCTCATCCCCTCACCATCATCCTTTCCACCCACTTCTTACTGTTCTGAATCTTCAGGTCAAGAAGTTTGTTCATTCATTCAGATAATACTTCTTGAGCTCCTACTATGTGTCAGGCACTAAGTGCTTGTGATAGACATCAGTGAACAAGACAGAGATCTCTGCTCTCCTGGAACTTATTTGAGGGGGAGAGGAGAAACAGGGTGAATTATAGATATTTAAGTAAATTATACTGTGTAGTAGGAGGCGATAAATATCGTGGTAAAGGAAAGAAATCTTTTTCCTCCGCGCAAAGGTGGCATTTGAGCCGAGACTTGAAGATGTGAGGGGTCTGAGAGAAGAGTCATCCAGGTAGAGAGAACAGCCCCCGGGAAGGTTGTGAGGTGGGAGTGTGTCTGAAGGGTTGGCAGAGCGTCAAGGAAGCCAGCATGGCAGAGGCCCATGGACAAGGGGGACAGTCCTAGGAGAGGAGGTTAGAGAGATCAGAACTTGTAGGCCTTGCTCAGGGCATCTTGAGTAATAGTTCTTAATCCAAATGCCTAATGAGATGCCTTCTCATTTTGGATCTGTGAAGGTTTTTTTCTGCTCTTCTCTCCAGCAGAAGTGCAGAATCACCGCCAAATTTGTTGCAGATGTCTTCCCACCTCTGTAATGCAGAAGCACATGGGCTGTGGATGAGAGATCTGATCAGGGACTGCTTCTGTAAGACCACCTGGGGCCTGAGGCATTTGCATATGTATCTTTAAATTCAAGATATGTGTGTTTTCTCCAGGGGAGAGTGCTCTTAAAATTGGTCTTATTTTTAGTCCTAGTTGTAAAATACAAACCATTTCCTCTGTTAGCACTTGACGTGGAGTCAGGGTCATCTTACAGTTTCAGCAGGCTTCCCTTGTAGTATCACATGTAAATAATATGGTCAGTTTCTCTCTGTGTCTTTTTAAAACATTTAAAATTAAAAAAAATTTTTGTGGGTATAGTAGGTGTATATATTTAATGGAATACATGAACTATTTGGGCTGGGTGTGGTGGCTGACACCTGTAATCCCAGCACTTTGGGTGGCTGAGGTGTGTGGATCACCTGAGGTCAGAAGTTCGAGACCAGCCTGGCCAACATGGTGAAACCCCGAAATTAGCCAGACGTGGTGGTGCACACCTGTAATCCCAGTTACTTGGGAGGCTGAGGCAGGAGAATCGCTTGAACGCAGGAGGCGGAGGCTGCAGTGAGCTGAGATCACACCACTGCACTACAGCTTGGGCGACAGAGTAAGACTCCATCTCAAAAAAAAAAAAAAGAAAAGAAATCTTTGGATACAGGCATATAATGCATGAATGGAGTATCCATCACTGCAAGCATTTATCCTTCCTTTGTGTTACACACTATCCAATTATACTCTTTAAGTTATTGTAAAATATAAAATAAATTATTGTTGACTGTAGTCACCCTGTTGTGCTGTCACTTACTAGATCTTATTCTAACTGTTTTTTTTGTACCCATTAAACATCCCCACTTTCCCCTTCCTAGCATTTGGTAACCATCGTTCTGCTATCTCCATGAGTTCAATTGTTTTAATTTTTAGCTCCCACAAATAAGTGAGGACATGCAAAGTTTGTCTTTCTCTGCCTGAGGTAGTTCACTTAACATAATGACCTCCATTTCTATTCATTGTTGCAAATGACAGGATCTTATTCTTTTTTATGGCTGAATAGTACTCCCTTGTGTATATGTACCACATTTTCTTCATCTATTCATTTGTTGATGATGGACACTTTGGTTACTTCCAAATCTTGGCTATGGTGAATAGTGTTGTAATAAACATGGGAGTGCAGATTTCTCTTCCATATACTGATTTCCTTTCTTTGTTTCTTCCTTCCTTTTTTAGAGACGGGATCTTGCTTTGTTGCTTAGGTTGAAGTACAGTGGCATGGTCACAGCTCACTGTAGCCTCCACCTCCTGTACTCAAGCGATTTTCCCAGGTAGCTGGGACTACAGGTGCATGCCAGAGCACCTGGCTAATTTTAAAATTTTTAGTAGAGGTGATGTCTTGCTGTCTTGCCCGCCTGGGGGAACTCCTGCTGCTCTCAAACTCCTGGGCTCAAGCAATCCTTCTGCCTCAGCCTCCCAAAGTGCTGGGATTGTAGGCGTAAGCCACCACGCCTGGCCCTGATTTCCTTTCTTTTGGGTGTATACCTAGCAGTGGGCTTGCCGGATCATATGCTAGCTGTATTTTTAGTTTTTGAGGAACCTCCATACTGTTCTCCACAGTGGTTGTATTGATTTACGTTCCTACCAACAGTGTATGAGGGTTCCCTTCTCTCCACGCCCTTACCAGCGTTCGTTATTGCTTATCTTTTGGATATAAGCCATTTTAACTGGGATAAAATGATATCTCATAATTTTTTTTTTAACATTTAAAGATTTGTTAAAAATATGAAGTGCTTCATGAATTTGCATGTCATCATTGCACAGGGGCCATGCTAATCTTCTCTGTGTCCTTCCAATTTTAGTATATGTGATGCCGAAGTGAGCACTCATTGTAATTTTGATTTGCGTTTCTCTGGTGATCAATGATGTTAAGCACATTTTCATATACCTTTTTTGGCCATTTGTATATCTTCTTTTGAGAAATGTGTATTCAGATCTTTTGTCCATTTTTAAGTGGATTATTAGATTTTTTCCTATTGAGTTGTTTGAGCTTCTTACATATTCTTGTTAATAATCCCCTGTCAGATAGACAGTTTATAAATATTTTCTGCCATTCAGTGGGTTATCTCTTCATTTTGTTGGTAGTTTCCTTTGCTGTGCAGAAGCTTTTTAACTTGATGTGATCCCATTTGTTCATTTTTGCTTTGATTGCCTATCATTGTCGGGTATTCTTTGTGTCTTTTTTTTGATAGAGCCCTGGTTGAAGTGCAACTGATCCTTAAACTTTTCAGTGAAGTTAAATTACAAGTGGAAAGTCTTCTGAAATGTGGCCAGAGTTCAAGAATGTTCAAATTCTTCATCCACCAAGTGCACATGTTGTAATTAGACATGTTTCCCTCTTTGCCTACAGTGCCTGATACATTTCCTTTGAGGGATAATTAGGGAAGGGGAGTGGTTCAGCTCCAAAATAAGCCTGAAGTGGTCACATTTTTCAGATCCTTGTAGTTGGCAGTTTTGTTTTCTTGCATTAAAATAATGCTGTGCAGACACTATGTCTCTTTGTTGTAGTCTGACTCTAAACATGTTTTGTAACGGAGGATAAGGCTCTGCCCTAAATTGTGGATGGTTTTTTAAAAGATAAGGGTTAAGGGTAAGGCCGGGCATGGTGGCTCACGCCTGTAATCCCAGCACTTTGGGAGGCCTAGGTGGGTGGATCACGAGGCCAGGAGATCGAGACTATCCTGGCCAACATGGTGAAACCCCATCTCTACTAAAAATACAAAAATTAGCTGGACGTGGTGGTGCGTGCCTGTAGTTAGTCCCAGCTACTCAGGAGGCTGAGGCAGGAGAATCGCTTGAACCCGGGAGGCAGAGGTTGCAGTGAGCCAAGATTGCACCACTGCATTTCAGCGACAGAGTGAGACTCCATCTCAAAAAAAAAAAAAAAAAGATAAGGGTAGGAAGGGGTGAGAAGGCAATGTATTTTTAAGTATATAGATTTTGCCAGGTAATCATATGATGGGAAATGCAGGTGAGCAGCATCAAGGCATGGCTTATGTGCTTCTGAGAGCCCTGGGTCTGGTAACTTTCTCTTGGCTTACCCAGTGGGAGGAGTTCCTCAGGACACTTTTCTGAACTGTCCTCTCCTATTTCTACCCTGCTTTCCCTCATGTTGCCTTTCTCTGAACTGCCTTGGTGTATGTCATGCTGTTGCTTATTTCTTTTTTCTTTTTTTCTTTTTTTCTTTTTTTGAGATGGAGCCTTATTCTGTCACCCAGGCTGGAGTGTAGTGGCATGCTCTTGGCTCACTGCAACCTCCGCTTCCCAGGTTCAGGCAATTCTCCTGCCTCAGCCTCCCAAGTAGCTGGGACTACAGGCGCGCACTACCACGCGTGGCTAATTTTTGTATTTTTAGTAGAGATAGGGTTTCACCATATTGGCCAGGCTGATCTCGAACTCCTGACCTTGTGATACACCTGCCTCGGCCTCCCAGAGTGCTGGGATTACAGGCGTGAGCCACCCCGCCCGGCCAACTGTTGCTTATTTCTTTGTCTGGGTTTTGGTAGCTGGGAAATCTCAGTTTCTTAGACACCTGTTGCTGGTGGATGACTGAGCTGCCAGAACAACCTTTACACCTTATGATGTAATGATACCTGTACCTGGTGATAAGCTTGTTCTTGGCTGATGAGATAGGTTCAGCAGTGGTGACCTTCAGTATGCTAGAGAATCTGTCGAGAGTCAGCACTTTGTGTTAGAAACAAAAGTGCTTAACTGGATAAAGTATTTTAAGATTATGCTTTTAAACATGGTGAGCTTATTTTTTTTTCCTTGTGATCAGAAAGGACTGGCATCGGACAGCATAAAATGAGGACTGGTAGTTAACTCTGACTTTTAAAATTGGATTGCTGCCAGAGTAAAATGGATTCTTCTATCCTTGATTATTCTAAATCAGTGAATGTGACAGTTAAAACCTTAAACCATAATTTAGGACCTTTGATTATGTTTTGAAAACTCTGCTCAGAGGGTTACAAATTGGTAAAGCTAGTTAAGTGGGCAGCTGATGGCTCTGAAAGTTGAGATGAACAAGAGGGAGGGATCTGGGGCCATCTTGATGGTACCTGATGACTGATACCTAAAAACATCACAGTACCCCCACTCCAGCCCAGCTCCAGACACAGGGTGCAAAGGATGTTGTTGCCTCTGGGGGACCTGCTGGGTGCTGAGCTCTGCTCTAGGGAGGGATATGGTTATCGTTTGGGCACCAAATCCATCTTTCTTGTTAAATAAAACACCTGTTTGAATTATTTCAGAAGCCATAAGCATTCTTTGTAGAAAAATAAGGTACAGGTAAGCAAAAACATTTTTTAAAGAAAGATTATAAACAACTAGGAGTGTATTCTGTACACTTTAAGCAGATATATGGGTAGGTATATATATATTTTTTAATCAAATTGGGATTAATATTGCTGATCATATTTTGTAATCTGCCTTTTTCACCAAAAATGTGTATTGTAAACATCTTTCCATGTCAGTTGCTATCCCACAATGGCATTTAAAATTAGAGCTTTGAAACTGGCCAGGCAAAATTTAGCTTTCAGAGGGTGGTTGTACTTGTACCCATTTTGTGGATTTTCCAGATAGGGCTAAAATGTACTTTCTAAGAGTTTAGGTCAGTGTTTGACCTGAATGAACTAATAATAGTTAATGGGCACTTATTTGTGGATTTTTAGCTTTGGAAGAGAATTTAAAGATAATATACTCTGCCTCCATTATACTCACCCTCCATTATACAGATGTGGAAACTGAGGCCCTGTAAAGTTTAATATCTTACCCACAGTTACAGTGTTATTGCAGAACAGAGATAAAAACTCTCTCCTAATAGCCAGCAGTGCCAGTACTAAACAAGGGTCGCAGGAGCTCAGGAATGGTTTTATATAGATGTGGGAAGAAAAGTCAAGAGAGATGAAGATTGAGAAGAGTAAAAAAATATATATATGGTGTTAATAGCTATTTTTTTATTTTTTCACTTATCCCTCAGGAAAAAATGCATTCTGTTGCCTAGTTCTTATTTAAGGCCATTTCTTTTGGTCAGGAGAAGTGAATATATGATCCTGTAGTCTTCCCAGAGATATGACTGTGGGTATATACAAAATAAAAATGAATAATTACTAGTATTTATTAGGTACTTCTGGGTTCCAGGAACTATGCATATCTCATTTTCCCCTTTCAGCAAGTTTCATGAAGGGAATATTACTATTACCCGTCTTTTTTGTTTTTAGATATGGAAACAGACTCAGAGAAGTTAAGTACTTTGTTTAAGGTCATGGAGTATGTGCCAGGATTTAAACTAGAGCAGTCTGACCTCGGGGCCCATTCTGTTATCCTTACATTTATGAACGTAAGGAATATTACTAGTGAAACATGCTTATATCATGAGTAGCCTTTGCACACTAGAGTCGTTCCTTAGTAGTGTTCTCTAGTAGCAATTTCTTTTTTGGCTATTGCTAGATTGTCAACCAGGTAACTGCCAAACAGATACAGGGATCTCTTGGTGGTTTTCGTCTCTAGAGCTGGTGTTTTCGAAAGATATAATTAATTTAGTTCAGCACATATTTACTCAGCACTTGCGGTATCCCAGATTTTTTATTTTATTATTATTATTTTTTGAGACAGAGTTTTGCTCTTGTTGCCCAGGCTGGAGTGCAATGGCGCAATCTCAACTCACCACAACCTCTGCCTCCCGGTTTCCAGCGATTCTCCTGCCTCAGCCTCCTGAGTAGCTGGGATTAGAGGCATGTGCCACCACGCCCTGCTGATTTTGTATTTTTAGTAGAGACAGGGTTTCTCCATCTTGGTCAGGCTGGTCTCGAACTCCGGACCTCAGATGATCCACCTGCCTTGGCCTCCCAAAGTGCTGGGATTACAGGCATGAGCCACTGCACCCGGCCGTGGTATCCCAGATATTGTTCTAGGTATTGAGTGGGGATACATCAATTTACAGAACAGATGAAATTATTGGGATGATTTTTGTTGGACCACTAACTTTGATGTCTGGCAGATAGATGATAATAAGAAGAGATTAACTTGTCTTAAACAGATCTCCTGCCTTAGTCCTAGCAGGAAAAATAACTTCAAAAACAAAGTCTAGATCCTTTGCCTTCTCTTTTTAGGAATTCATTACCTGGCCGGGAGTGGTGACTTATGCGTAATCCCATCACTTTGGGAGGCCGAGGCGGGTGGATCACAAGGTCAGCAGTTTGAGACCAGCCTGGCCAATACAGTGAAACCCTGTCTCTACTAAAAATACAGAAATTAGCCAGGCGTGGTGGCAGACACCTGTAATCCCAGCTACTCAGGAGGCCGAGGCAGGAGAATTGCTTGAACCCAGGAGGCGGAGATTGCAGTGAGCTGAGATCATGCCATTGCATTCCAGCCTGGGCTACAGAGCAAGACTCCGTCTCAGGAAAAAAAAAAAAAAAAGAATTCATAACCTTTTCTCCATTCTCAACTAATTTTTTTAAATCTTCCAGAACTCACCCAGCTAATTTCTTAATTGCAGAATTTTCTCCTTGAGCTTGGATGTCATTGGTAGGCCATCAGAAGACATTAAAAGTCCCTCCTGAAATGGTCACTTTCTTAGCTGTGGCTTTAGCCTGATGATCTGTCCAAAGCTTCCGCTTTTTCTCTCCTGCCTGTGCTTCCTGCAGCATCTCCCTGAGTCTTATCCAACACCACACAATTTCTGCAGATGGAGCCTCAGAAAGCATCATGAGGCTCTGTCAAGCAGCACTTCCTGCAGCCTGATCAAACAGCTTCCACATGGACAGCCACTGTCTAAGAGCAGATACTTCTGCACCCTACTTCCAGCTCGAACGTTAAAATCAGGGCTGCCATCAGAATTTCAGGCTGTGGGGTCTCCATATTTAGAAGTTTAAAGTTCTGGATCTTTCTCTAAACATCCTCAACAGGATGTTGGATGTTCTTCCGTATTAAACCACCCTATGTGATGGTATGCTTTAGAGAAAATTCCAGTGTCATAGGGGCTAAAAAACTTTCTATTGCTACAAAAAAATGTATACCTTATTATGATAAAGACAATATAGTAAAGTGCAGAGTTTGGAAGTTAGAAAAATGAAAGTGCCAATGATGGTACCTTAACCAAAGCAATGATTCCATTTTTAAGTATGTCTGTGTTCGTGAGTGTGCACCTCATATGGCTGCATTTCTTTTCTTTCTTTTTTTTTTTTTTTTGGAGACGGAGTCTCACTCTGTTGCCCAGGCTGGAGTGTAATGGCGTGATCTTGGCTCACTGCAATGTCTACCTCCTGGGTTCAAGCGATTCTCCTGCCTTAGCCTCCTGAGTAGCTGGGACTACAGGCATGCACCACCACATCTGGCTAATTTTTGCATTTTTAGTAGAGATGGGGTTTTACCGTCTTAGTCAGGATGGTCTTGATCTCCTGACCTCGTGATCCGCCCACCTCAACTCCCAAAGTGCTGGAATTACAGGCATGAGCTACTGCGCCCGGCCTATGGTTGCATTTGTAATTGTGTAAAAATTTATAGCCTACATGTGGTTGTCATGTGTGAAGATGTTATGCTTGATCCATATTGGTAGATTATATAGGTTAAGTTGTTTTTCTAGTAAATACGCACTCTTAGTTTCTCATCAAGTTGTGCTTGTGACTTCTGATTTGTTTTTTTTTTTTTTTTTTTTTTTTGGGATGACAAAGAGGGCAGTGGGTTTGCAGCCATTGATAAGAGAACATGCAGGTTCTGAAAAGGGCTCAAGCTGAGATGTTGGCTTTGTTAGGATGATGCCCATAGTTGCCGCCTGTGGGGGCCTACATGAGGTTTATAAAAAAGCAGCAGTAGACATCCCTGGTAGATGGAGTTTTGATCAACTACAAATTCAGCAACATTGATAAGCCAAAGTTGTCTCAGCCTAGCACCCTGAGTTTATTCTCACTGAATCAAGTTTATGATGGATGAGTGCTATGTAAAAATGTCTTGTAAACTTTCAAAATGAATCATTTGAAGTAAACCTCTTGAGATTGAACTGAAATACTTCTTTTAACCTCTAATCCCCTGTTGGCTTTAGGAGGAAGAATAGGGGAGGTGGATATAGAGAGGGATTCTGGGAGGGAGTACAGTGCTGGGAGAGATGGAAAGGCACCAGGGCCTCACCCTTCCTTTAGTCTCCTTTGCTTAGCTCCTGTATTGCAACTCTAAGGAAAGCAAGAGCTTGTCAGTAGCTCTTCATACTAGCTGTAATGCCAGTTCCTTTAAGCTTCCTTATGTTTCTACCTCGAAAATGGGAATAATGATATGTCCATGTTATATAATAGACATGTATGAACATTTATTAATATCAGATGCCATTATGCATGTAAAGCCCTTAGTACAGGATACTTAGCATGTAGTTAACCTTTAAGAGATGTGGGTCGTTATTGTTGTTACTCAGAAGTTTCGTCAGAGCCACTTGGATGGTTTCAGAAAGTTCTTAATCATTAATCTTAAGAGTGCATAAATCTCTCCCAGCTAAGGTATTAATAAAAGGGGAGTATTTTGTTGTGATTGTTGCCATGTTGTCATGCCAGGAATGACAGGAAAGTTCACTGTGTGGTAACTCTTTCTTTTTTTTTTTTTTTTTTTGAGGCGGAGTCTCGCTCTGTCGCCCAGGCTGGAGTGCAGTGGCGCGATCTCGGCTCACTGCAAGCTCCGCCTCCCGGGTTTACGCCATTCTCCTGCCTCAGCCTCCTGAGTAGCTGGGACTACAGGCGCCGCCACTACGCCCGGCTAATTTTTTGTATTTTTAGTAGAGACGGGGTTTCACTGTGTTAGCCAGGATGGTCTCGATCTCCTGACCTCGTGATCTGCCCGTCTCGGCCTCCCAAAGTGCTGGGATTACAGGCTTGAGCCACCGCGCCCGGCCACACTGTGTGGTAACTCTTTCTTAGAAAATTTTTCACTATCAAAGTTTCTTTTCCTTGTTCCTTTATACATTTGCAAAAGATTTGGTTATATTTAAAATTCCAACCTAATGAGAAGATTTAGTTGTTGACTTTTTTCATTATTAACATTTGGCTTTTGACATTTTGCTAGTTTCATTGTGTGGAGTTATTTTTCTTCCCTCTTCCCTAATTTTTTTTTTTTTTTTTAAGACGGAGTCTTGCTGTGTCGCCTGGTCTGGAGTGCAATGGTGCAATCTTGACTCACTGCGACCTCCACCTCCTGGGTTCAAGTGATTCTTCTGCCTTAGCCTCCCGAGTAGCTGGGATTACAGACTCGTGCCACCAAGCCCAGCTAATTTTTGTATTTTTAGTAGAGATAGGGTTTCACCATGTTGGTCAGGCTGGGCTCGAACTTCTGACCTTGTGATTCACCTGCCTTGGCCTCCCAAAGTACAGGGATTACAGGCGCGAGCCACTGTACCCAGCCCCTGTTTCCTAATTTCTAATGGTCTCTCTTCAAAGGTTCAATTTTGTCCATTTATCACATCTCTTTAGTGGTTCATTTAAGATATGAGTAAATCCGACCGGGCACGGTGGCTCGCACCTGTAATCTCAGCACTTTGGGAGGCCGAGGTGGGTGGATCTCGAGGTCAGGAGATCAAGACCATCCTGGCTAACACAGTGAAACCCCGTCTCTACTAAAGAATACAGAAAATTAGCCGGGCGTGGTGGCAAGCGCCTATAGTCCCAGCTACTCAGGAGGTTGAGGCAGGAGAATGGCGTGAACCCCGGAGGCGGAGGTTACAGTGAGCCAAGATTGTGCCACTGCACTCCAGCCTGGGCAACAGAGCAAGACTCCGTCTCAAAAAAAAAGAAAAAAAAAGATATGAGTAAATCAAATCAAATAAAATCATAACTAGCATAAATAAAATCAAATTGTCTCTGAAACTAATACTCTTATGTATTTCAAAGGCAGTTGTAAAACCATGCTGTTTTGATTTCACATTTAAATACTTTTCCTAAAATAATAGCCATTGCTTTTCCCTCTCATACCCTGTCCTTCATTTCCTGTAGATCTGGCTGGTGCACAGGCTTTCAGAGGTGGCATGTGAAACCTCAGTTGTTCTGGGAAGGGAGGGATTTCAGCCGTAAGATAGGGCTTATGTATGAGTGGGGGCAAGGGAAGCCCTGGCCACAATGATGAAATATGTTGAAGATGACCTTCGTCTTGTGACAGATTGCCAGCTTCTGTTTCAGACGATGTTTTTTGTTTTTGTTTTTGTTTGCTTTTGCTGAGAGTTTTGTTTTTGTTTTTTGTTTATTTTTTTGAGATGGAGTCTGCTCTGTCATCCAGGCTGGAGTGCTGTGGCACAGTCTCCACCTCCCAGTTGCAAGCGATTTTTGTGTTGTCTCAGCCTCCTGAGTAGCTAGGGTTACAGGCGTGCACCACCATGCCCGGCTAATTTTTGTATTTTTAGTGGAGACAGGGTTTCGCCATGTTGGCCAGACTGGTCTCAAACTCCTGATCCACCTACCTTGGCCTCCCAAAGTGCTGGGATTACAGGCATGAGCCACCGCGCCTGGCCTTTGCTAAGACTATTGAAGTACTTGAAAATACTTGAAGTGAATGAGCCCTGTTTTTCAAATAAAAAAATCTGTGTTCCTCCAAACATAAAATTGAATCTCTTGAGATTAACTTCCCAATGTGTCCCTGTACTTGGGAGCAGTAATGATTCTCTTTCACTCTTGGTCTCCCCATGAATATTTGCTTCCTGTCTATGCAAACCACTGGGAATAGCAGTTTCCCTAGGGGGTCAGTCAGTCTGTAGTATTGGGTATCTTGTTAGTTAAAGAGAAGAATGTGGGACCCAGATCCCAGGGATGAGTGTTTGGCATCAGCAGGTATGCTGTTTTATCTCTGAGGGATTCCTGGGCTGGCCTCAGTGTTTATACTTTGTGCCTTCTCCTTTGATGCCCCAGTGTATTCTCTTGGCCCCTCTTTTTCTCACTCTTTACCTACCTACTTACCTGTCATCTGTCTGCAGCCCCCAGCTTGCCTAGTTTAGCTTCAAGATTGCCCTACAAATCTCTCTTTTTTTTTTTTTTTTTGAGATGGAGTCTTGCTCTGTTACCCAGGCTACAGTGCAGTGGCAAGATCTCAGCTCACTGCATACTCCACCTCCCAGGCTCAGGTGATTCTCCTGCCTCAGCCTCCTGAGTAGCTGGGACTACAGGCGCCCACCACCACACTTGGCTAATTTTTGTGTTTTTAGTAGAGACGGGGTTTCACCATGTTAGCCAAGCTAATCTTGAACTTCTGACCTCAGGTGATCTGCCTGTCTCGGCCTCTCAAAGTGCTGGGATTACAGGTGTGAGCCACTGTGCCTGGCCCCTACAAATCTCTTTCTGCAGCTTTATGTTCTGGAGAAGAGAAGTGGCTGCTTTTTCCCTTTTTGTTTTAATGGTCACTTTCTGCTACCTGCTGAATAAAGATGATCCATGCTAAAAGGGTGACAGGAAGAACCTGGTGTACCTATAAGTAGTACCCAAGGAGTGCAGTAAGTATGGCAGATGCAATCTGGGTAGCAGACAGAGAAGGGATATGGGAGCTCTGGGGTGCATGAGAAAGGCCCTCAGTGTGGTGTGGTGTGGCTGTCCTGTCTGGTCTTGTTACAGAGGAGCAGCTGAGGAATAAACCAACCGCAATAGGAGTTTGAGGATGGGAACAAGGTGCATTGTGGAAGAGACTTTGATTTTGGAAAGTTCTGATCCAGACTCAGCCACTTGATGGTGACCTTAGACATGTAACTTTGCCTATCTGAGGCTTCCTTTTCTTATCTGTAACATGTATAGGTGTCTTCCCTGCAGGCTTATTTTGAGGATGAGAAAAAACAAACCATATAAACCCAGCTAAGGACCTGACACGTGGCAGATACTCAACAATGGCTAGATGCTTTTATTATTAATAACTTGAACTGGAAGATTTGTTATTTAAGCAACATTTTTATGTAGCTACCATTTGCTAAGCACTATTAAAATTAGGAATGCAGAGAAACAGTCTGTGCACTCAGGAGCTTCACGTTCTGCTGGGGAGATGGCTGGGGTTCTCTGCACAGAAGTTGGAGCTGCCTACTTACGAGGGAGGCATGCCCAGGTGCTCTGGGGGCACAGAGCAAGACCCACTGCAGAACATGAGGCAGCATCCGCTCTTATGCAAAAGCTGTGTAGGTCTTGGAAAGGTCGACATTAAAGTGAGATTTGGTGTGGGGAGGAGGGGAATAATGTAGCAGGCAGGCAAGAGGGGTGTGAAAGGCTCATAGCTGTGTTGGGACTGGGTGGCATCTTTCCCCATCCCTTGTGTAAGGTGTGTGCACACGTGTGTGACGGTGAGAGAGAAGTCTTGAGGAATAGAATCCAAGGGGCGCTGCTAGGACCTGCAGGAGTATCCCCAAGACTCTATGAGGATTCCTTCTTTCTGTGACATGCTGCTGTACCATAGATCAGTCTGGCCCTTAGTGAGCCTGTGGGCACCTCTCATCTGTCTCTGGTTCCTCTTGCCTTCTTCCTGCTCCAAGCCTTTTAACTTCTCCCAGCTCTTCCCCTAACTTAATGTTTATAGAGCAGTTTTGGAGGCGGTGGTAGTAGGGGAGACACAGATGGCAATGCCATGTGTCTTTGCAGCTGCTGTCAGTCACATCCGTTAGCTTAAATCATAAAGCAGTGACAGCCCCATAACTGCCACCTGACACCTTTTTTCTGGCACTTGCACATATCCCAACACAACAATCTTTACTTTCAGTATAATGAGGTAGTTAAGAGCATGGCGGCGGGCACGCCTGTAATCCCAGCACTCTGGGAAGCCAAGGTGGGCGGATCACAAGGTCAGGAGATCGAGACCATCCTGGCTAATACAGTGAAACCCTGTCTATACTAAAAAATACAAGAAATTAGCCGGGCATAGTGGTGGGTGCCTGTAGTCCCAGCTACGCAGGAGGCTGAGGCAGGAGAACGGTGTGAACCTGGGAGGTGGAGCTTGCAGTAAGCAGAGATGGTGCCACTGCACTCCAGCACTCCAGCCTGGGTGACAGAGCAAAACTCCGTCTCAAAAAAAAAAAAAAAAAAAGCATGACTTTGGTGTCACACAGAGCTTTGCTACTTGCTAATGGTGAATTTGGGCCGGGTGTTTAACTTCTCTGAGCCCCAGTTTTCTGATCTGTGAAATGGGAATAAAATAAAAGTATCTAGCCCATAAGGTTGCTGTTAGTCTTAAGTGATGCAATCTGTGGAAAGCTGTTTACACAGTACCTGGCATGTAGTGAATATTTATTAAATGTTATTTAGTTGCTATTATTCCTCACCACCCCAGAAGCTGCAGCTGTGTGTGTGTGTATGTGTGTGTGTGTTTTCACTTTCATGTGTGTGTTCTTTGGGCCACCAGTGCAGGTCCTGATTGTGGCAAGACTTGACCTCATTTCCTTCCAGCATTGTTCTTCCCCAGCACTCTTAAGTGTGTGTCTGGAGCCAGGCATGCTGTCCCTCTTATAGGACTGTGCCGTACCCACCATGGGTACATTTACAGTCTACCTAGAGGACCTCCCTTCCTGCACAGTTTTCTTTTTCAGTGAATTGTTTCATGGACTTCCTTTCTGTCCTGTAACAGTATCTTCATCTGTCTCAAGGGCTTCTAGGAGGACTTGGGGTTTGGGCAGTATGTTAAGTCCAGAGCTTAATGCCTGCGGTTCAGCTTGGCTTCCCTCTCCTTTCAAGTGAGCCTTCCCAGCTTCTGCCAACAGCACCCTTCTTTCCCTAGTCACTCATATGCCAAACCAGTCACAGCCCCCACTGTGCCCTTTGTGGGGCCCTCTGTGGTGATCTCTCTGTATTTCCATGGCCACCTTCTGTCTAGCATTTCCTGGTGCCTGCAACCACCTACCACAAGAGCTTGACTGGCCGTTCCACTTCCCACTGCTCCCCATCTGCACCACCCCCAGAGGCCCACACACCACAGCCAGCCTTCTGCTGAATGCGGCCTTCATGGTGTCATCTTCCCATTTAAGAGCCCTCCACACTCCTTGCCCCTTCCACTGATCCAAATCCTAACCAGCTTTCAAGGTGCAGCCAAGATCCTGCCTGCTTCTGGTTCTGTTGAAGGAGCATTAGCTTGGATTTGGGAGGCCCCTGGCTCTAGCCATTTCTTTTCTGTGTGACCTTTTGCTTCCTGAGGCAGGTCCTTATCCCATCAAGCTTGCCGACCCCCTCTGGGAATGGTTCACAGATAATAAGAGAACCAAACTAGTTAGCTGTTTGGTGAGATCAGGTCTGTGGGGTCTGAGGCTTATATTGGTGTTTGGGTCTTAACATTTATTTTCTAATGTTAGTTTTAATTAATTAATTAATTTATTTATTAGGGAGAGTTTAATGAGGTGTTGGGATTGTTTAAAGGCCTAGCGAATGCCTGGTGAGAGTGATCCTTGCTAAGAATCATAAATGAGTAATGCTTTCACTGTGCTTCAAGAAATGATGAGCTGTCAAAACAGAGTGAAGAATTTAGTTTGCATCTTAATGAGCAGATACTCTCTTCCTTAAAACAAAAATAAAAACAAAAAACCCTGAGGTCAGGAAAAAATCTGTGTCTAAATATGAAGAAAATGATTTAGAATGGCCAAATGAATAAGTATTTCTTAGCTGTTGGTAATGAATTGTCCAAGGTCATTGCTTGTTCCCCTGCCCTGGAGACTTGTTACAACTCAAAGGACATTTGTAGGTATTACTTTGTAATAGGAAAAAAGTTGAAGATTTGTGGTTGCCTAGGGTTAGGGGTACAATGTAAACAGAGGGATTAAGTGGGGAATAACAGGTCAGCTTTGGTATGAGGTGCTTTGCCTTAGAATATTCCTTTCGGGATGATGAAAATGAGCTAAAATTGATTGTGGTGATGATTGTACAACTCTGAATGTACTGAATACCATTTCAATACTTTATATTGTTAAACATCATATTAAATACTTTGGTGAATTATATGGTTGGTAAATTGCATCTTTTTTTTTTTTTTTTTTAAAGAGACAATGTTTCCCTCTGTCACCCAGGCTGGAGTGCAGTAACATGATCATAGGTCACTGGAACCTTCAACACCTGGGCTCAAGGGATCCTCCCACCTCAGCCTCCTGAGTAGCTGAATCTACAGGCACATGTCATTGTCCCTAAGTTTTTTTTTTTTTGGTAGGGACAGGGTTTCACTATGTTGCCCAGGCTAGTCTCAAACTCATGGCCTCAAGCAATCCCCACTCCTCCACCACCTCACCCTCCCAAAGTACTGGGATTACAGGCAAAGTGTAAATCGCCATGCCCAGCCAATTATACCATTTTTTTCCTTTCTTTTTTTGGAGACAAGATCTTGCTCCGTTGCCCAGACTGTAATGCAGTGGTGTGATCTCAGCTCACTCCAGCCGCAACCTTCCTACCTTAGCCCTCCAAGTAGCTGGAACTACAGGTACACACACCACGCCCAGGTAGTTTTGTTCATTTTTTGTAGAAACAAGGTCTCACTATGTTACCCAGGCTGATCTCGAACTCCTGGGCTCAAGAGATCCTCCTGCCCTCGGCCTCCCAAAATGTTGAGATTACAGACGTTAGCCACTGTGTCTGACCTCAATTATATCTTAATAACTTTTTTTTTTTTTGAGACAGTCTTACCTCGTCGCCCAGGCTGGAGTGCAATGGCGTGATCTCAGCTAACTGCAATCTCTGCCTCCTGGGTTCAAGCAATTCTCCTGCCTCAGCCTCCCCAGTAGCTGGGATTACAAGCGTGTGCCACCATGCCCGGCTAAATTTTTTTGTATTTTTAGTAGAGACGGGGTTTCACCATATTGGCCAGGCTGGTCTCGAACTCCAGACCTCAGGTGATCTTCCTGACTTGGCCTCCCAAAATGCTGGGATTACAGGAATGAGCCACCATGCCCGTCCTTAATAAAGCTTTTACAAAGACAGAGTTTAAAGTTCAAAAGTACTAAGCCTGGTGTCAGAACTGATACTGAGTTCTGGCGTTACCATCTATTTAGTTCTGTGAACCTGGGTTTATTATTTAAACCCTTAGCACTTCATTGGCTGTATCTGTAAAGTGGGGATGAAAATACCATACAGATTGTTGTCAAGATGAGTGACATAGGACATTGAAAGTGGACATAGTAAGCTCCAATGACATATTTTTATGTATTTAATTTAGGCATATATCATTGTGGATAATAGATGCTTAGTCTGAAATGTTTTGTGGAGTTTCCAAGTAGCCCTCTGAAATGAATACAGGTTGAGTATTTCTAATCTGAAAATCCAAAATCCATTCCTTTTGAGTGTCATGTTTGGATTAAGAATATTCAACCTGTATGTTTTAGGACTGAGAACTGATTTGCATAATGCGTAAACAGCAGAATACTGAAAGACCAGGTACCTATTTGGGTTTGTGTATGTGGTTTGTTACCTTGAGACCAGACGTTGCAAGATAGCCTCTTACTGCATGTCTGCCTCCCTGGCTTCAGATGCTGTTCTCTTGGTTTGTTGTCAGAGTAATTGTTGCTTGTAACTGCCAAAAGTACATAGCTAGTGGAATAGAGCTGTGGTCAGCAGCAAAGCTGCCTCCTGTCATGCTTTCAGAAGCATGGGGAATGAGCCTGCTAGTCTGGCCTGCTTGGAGGGAGCCAAGCCCTCTGGCCAGGAGTGGGGTACCAGCAGCCCTGGGAATCAGCTTCAGGAAACAAATCCTGTTTTGGTTTTTAGCTTCCTGCGGCTGGATAGTGGATGGATCCATTCAGTCTTTAGTCTGTATTCTCAGTGAGAAGACTCCAAATTAAAAGTCTGACCTTGACTATGCCCCTACTCTTATTAGTGAGACCAGAATGTATTTCCGGAAGCCAGCTAAGGGAAGAATGTGACAATAGTTCAGTGATACTTGGCACTAATACACTTAGGTAGGAATTTTTAATAGAGCAGTTTCTTTAACTTCACAAGAGCTGTGCATAGGATTGAGGAATATTATCAGGATCAAGAATTATTGTCTCTATATGTTTTTATGTGTCCGTTCTTTCAGGAGACTTACTGACAATTTACTGTCTGTCAGGAATTATATGCTAGGAGTTGAGGCTAAAAATCCATAAAGGTACAGCCTCAGCCCTCAGTTTGTATCATTGGTTGGCAAGACAGACAAGGTAAGAGACTCTTGCAGTTCAACGTGAAAAGTGCTATGCTTGGCTGGATGTGGTGGCTCACGCCTGTACTCCCAGCACTGTGGGAGGCCGAGGAGGGCAGATTACTGGAGGTAAGGAGTTTGAGACCAGTCTAGCCAACATGGTGAAACCCCGTCTCTACTTAAAAAAAAAAAGAAAAAAAAAATTAACCAGATGTGATGGTGGGCACCTGTAATCCCAGCTACTAAGGAGGCTCAGGAATGAGAATCTCTTGAACCTGGGAGGCAGAAGTTGCAGTGAGCCGAGATCGTGCCACCGAACTCCTGCATGGGTGACAGAGGGAGACTCTGTCTTTAAAAAAAAAAAAAAAAAAAAAGGATAAGTGCTGTTCTGGAGGCATATACAGAGTATGGTTTGGGTATCCAGCAAAGGGGCACCTCAGTGTTCTGATGGAGAGAGTTTGGACCACAGAAAGCCTCACAGGACCTGAACTGTGTGGACAGTGGATTGGACAGTGAGTTGGATGGACAGGAGTGGAGACAGTGGGTTGGGTGGTCCCAGTGCATGCAGTAGGTGCCAGTTGGAGGCAGTGTGACTGGCAGTCGGGAGCATGCGAGCTAGGAAATGATGGTGGCTCAAAGTCAGAGTGACCACAGGGATGAATAGACATGGGTGATTTGGAGCTATTAAGAAAGCAGAGCACAGGGTGTGAGAGGTAGGGAGTAGGTAAGAGTGACTCCCAGGTTTCTGGTGTGGCCAGCTGGGTGGCTGGTCCTGAACCAGAGCTCAGAGGAGCAGATTTGGCAAGGGGTGGTTATGAGCTGATTTTGAAATGTCAATTTGAAGGATCTGAGGGACATATTCTGGTGCAGGTGGCCAGGAGGCTGTTGAGGTGTCCACGCCTGGAGCTCTGAAGGCAGATCTCGAGTGAAATACCACTTGGGGGTCATCAGCCTATACTGTTGAAACACCTTTGAGTGGGAGAGCTCATCCAGGGAACACAGGGTTTGTGAGGAAGTAAGAGGACCCTGCCCGGAAAGGAGACTTGACCAAGAGGAGTCCAAGAAAGTGAATGTTGGCCTGTATTAGGATTCCCTAGAGGGACAGAACTAATAGGAGATATATGTATATGTCTCCTATATATATCTGGAGTTTGTTAAGTATTAACTTACATGATCACAAGGTCCCACAATAGGCTATCTGCAAGTTTGAGGAGCAAGGAGAGCCAGTCAGAGTCTCAAAACTGAAGAACTTGGAATCAGATGTTTCAGGGCATGAGGCATCCAGCATGGGAGAAAGATGTAGGCTGGGAGGATAGGCCAGTCTCGCCTTTTCACCTTTTTTGTGTCTGCTTAATATTCACTGGTAGCTAATTAGATCATGGTCACCAGATTAAAAGTGGGTCTGCCTTTCCCAGCCCACTGACTCAAATGTTAATTTCCTTTGGCAATACCTTCACAACCACACCCAGGATCAATATTTTGTATCTTAAATTCAATCAAGTTGACACTCAGTATTAACCATCACAAGTCCACCCCTTGTCAACTTGAACCCATACACATCTCCTGAGATCATACATAATCTTCAAATAAAGACAATAATAAGGTCACAATTACACCTAACATAATACAACTATCCTTCATACAACTGGAAACTCACCAATCTCCAACCCAAATACCATTACAGAAAGTTAACAATACTTAAATGCTAATATGAAGTCAATAAATCTTATGTCACATGATAAAGGAAAAGGAAATAAATGTATATATGCACAAACATGTTTTTAACAAAAGAAGGAGGAAATACTCATGACAATTACCATTCTCATTTCTGCAGTTGGTCACGTAGTCGTAGCTGGTATTGATGACTACCTTCTTCTACTACTTATTCTGTATTCCTTTTGCCTTCAGCAAACACCTCAGCAGGTTGTGGTTTTTTCCCTAGTGGAGTTAACCAAACCTTTATTCCTGAGTGGTCTGGACTGTTTGTAGTCCTGCCTGGATTGGGCTGTTGTAGTTTCCCATTGACCTTAATCATAGGGCATGGTAATACTAAGAGACACCCTAATGGATCTCCTGTATTCCATGCATACTCTTCCTTACCTCCATTATGGAGAGTAGACTGATTTCATTTTGATAGTCCAGGTCAGTCAGCTGGGCCAACACTGTAACTCCCTTCTTAGCCTATTGACTTAAAGGTAGGGGGAGCCCAAAGTGTCCAGGTAGCAATCTCAACTTCCAGTTTAATGGAATTGTTGTGTCTCCTGGTGGCTGTGTTCCTCCCTCTGGAACTAAGACCTCTAGACCAGCAGAATATAATGTCGTGGGAACAGGAAGCAAAAATTTTGCTAGTGGATCACTAGGGGTGATGGTGAGTGGTGCCATTTCCACTTCTAACCTTTAATTCCTGGACCCGTGAATCCTGGCTATGGGATAAAGAATACCATATATTGAAAGCTGATTCTGAGCATACATGGCCTTCTAGAGAACTTTGCCCCAGCCCTGCAAATTATTGTCACCTAGTTGGCATTGTAATTGTGACTTCAAAAGACCATTACACCATTCTGTCAATCCAGCTGCTTCAGGATGATGGGGAACATGGTAAGACCAGTGAATTCCATGAGTATGAACCCACTGCTGCACTTCTTTAGCTGCAAAGTGAGTGCCTTGGTCAGAGGCAATGCTGTGTGAAATACCATGATGGTGGATAAGGCATACTGTGAGTCCACGGGTGGTAGTCTTGGCAGAAGCATTGTGTGCAGGATAGGCAAACCCATATCCAGCGTGTATATTCCAGTGAAGACAAGCCTTTGCCCTTTCAGTGATAGAAGAGGTCCAGTATAATCAACCGACCACCAGGTAGCTGGCTGATTGCCCTGAGGAATAGTGCCGTATTGAGGGCTCAGTGTTGGTTTCTGCTGCTGGAAAATTGGGCCAGTGGCCATAGCCAGGTCAGCCTTGGTGAGTGGAAGTCCATGTTGCTGAGCCCAGGCGTAACCTCCATCCCTGCCACCCTGGCCACTTTGTTTATGGACCCATTGGGTGATGACAGGGGTGACTGGGGAAAGAGGCTGAGTGGTGTCCACAGAATGAGTCATCGTATCCACTTGATTATTAAAATGCTCCTCTCCTGAGGTCACCCATTGGTGAGTACTCACATGAAGATACAAATATCTTCACAGTTTTTGACCACTCAGAGAGGACCATCCACATACCTCTTCCCCAAATTTCTTTGTCACCAATTTTCCGATCATGCTTATTCCAAGTCCCTGAACATCCAGCCAGACCATTGGCTACAGCCTATGAATCAGTATATAATCGGACATCTGGTCATTTCTCTTTCCATGCAAAGTGCACAACCAGGTGCACTGCTCAAAGTTCTGTCCACTGGGAAGGTTTCCCTTCACTGTTGTCCTTCAGGGATGTCCTAGAAAGGGTCTGTAGTACTGCAGCTGTCCACTTGCGGTGGTGCCTGCATATCGTGCAGAACCATCTGTGAACCAGGCCCTAGTCTTCTCTTCCTGTCAACTGATCATAGGGAACTCCCCATGAGGTCATCGGTGCAGGCTGGGGAGAAGGCAGGGTGGCAGGAGTGGAGACCATGGGTATTTGAGCCACTTCCTCATGTAACTTGTGCCTTCAGGACCTGTTCAAGCCCAATCACGTATATACCACTTCCATCGTGGAGACCATGGGTATTTGAGCCACTTCCTCATGTAACTTGTGCCTTCAGGACCTGTTCAAGCCCAATCACGTATATACCACTTCCATCTGATGATGGAATGCTGCTGTGCACGACCCACTTTATGGCTAGATGGGTCAGAAAGTACCCAATTCATGATGGGCAGTTCAGGTCGCATGATGACTTGACCCATAGTCAAACATTCAGTTTCTACCAAAGCCCAGTAACGGGCCAAGAGCTGTCTTTCAAAAGGAGAGTTGTTATCTGCAGAAGGTGGCAAGGCCTTGCTCCAAAGTCCTGGAGGCCTCCACTGTGATTCACCTATGGGGGCCTGCCAAAGGTTCCAAACAGCATCCCTATCTGCCACTGACACCTCAAGCACTATTGGATCAGCTGGGTTTTATGGCCCAAGTGGCAGAGCAGCTTGCACAGCAGCCTGGACTTGTTGCAGAGCCATCTGCTTTTCTGGACCCCACTCAAAACTTCCAGCCTTTTGGGTCACTCAATAAATAGGCTGGGTGGAGTAACACACTCAAATGAGGAATATGTTTCTTCCAAAATACAAATAGGCCCACTAGGCATTGTTCCTCTTTCTTGGTTGTAGGAGGGACCAAATGTAGCAACTTATCCTTCATCTTAGAAGGACTATCTCGACAGGCCCCACACCTAAAAATTTTACTGAGGTAGAAATTCCCTAAATTTTAGTTGGATTTATTTCCCATCCTCTGGCATGAAAATGGCTCACCAATAAGTCCAGTGTGTTTGCTGCTTCTTGGATAATGTCATCAATGTAATGGACCAGTGTGATACCTTGTGGAAGCAAAAAGCGATCAAGGTCTCTTCGAATAAGATTATGACACAAAGCTGGAGAGTTGATATGCCCCTGAGGTAGGACAGTGAAGATATATTGTTGGTCTTGCCAGCTGAAGGCAAGTTGCTTCTGGTGGGCCTTACGGACAGGAGTGGAGAAAAAGACATTTGCCAAGTCAATGGCTGCTTACCAGGGACCAGGAGATGTGTTAATTTGCTCAAGCAATGAAACCACATGTGGTACAGCAGCTGCAACTGGAATCACCTCTTGGTTAGGCTTATGAGAATCCACTGTCATTCTCCAAGATCCATCTGTCTTCTGCACAGCCCAAATAGGAGGGTTGAATGGGGATGTGGGAATCACCACCCCTGCATCTTTCAGGTCCTTGATGGTGGCGTTAATCTCTGCAGTCCCTCCAGGGATGCAATATTGTTTTCGATTTACTATTTTTCTAGGTAGAGGTAGCTCTAACGGCTTCTGTTAAGCCTTTCCCACCATAATAGCCCTCACCCTACCAGTCAGGGAGCCTGTGTGGGGGTTCTGCCAGCTGCTAAGTATGTCTATGCCAATTATACATTCTGGCACTGGGAAAATAACAGCATGATTCTGGGGACCCACTGAACCCACCGTAAGTCAGACCTAAGCTAAAACTCCATTAATTTCCTGACCTCCATAAGCCTCTACTTTAACTGGAAGACCACAGTGACACTTTGGGTACCCTGGAATCATCAGCTCAGAACCAGTGTCCGTTAGTCCCTGAAATGTCTGATCATTTCCCTGTCCCTAGTGCACACTTACCCTGGTAAAGAGGTCTCCTTGGGGAAGGATGAGAAAGTCACTGAGTCGGTAATGTAGTGGGGTCCTTCCTCAAGGGGACCCGGCCTCCCCTTCCTTCAAGGGGTTCTGGGTCTGTAAACTGGCTCAAGTCTGGAAATTTATTGAGGGGCCATGATTCTCTGTTTTTATAATTCAAACTAGTCTTTTGTCCATTTGACCTGGAAGTTTTCTGTTTATATAAATTAAGTAGGAATGCAATAGACTTCCTATCAGTTTCACTTCTAGGAAGAGCATGGTTAATTAGCCAATGCTAGAGCTCTACACGAGTCAGACTATTCTGATTGCTGCTTTGTCTCTGCTGTCCATTACAGTAGCTGCGGGACACCTTGTCTTTGACAGTTGAGTGCTGCCACTTGGCCCCTGCCACCTCGGCATCCAGTTATTCCCATTGTATTTAAATTTTATAGTTGAGTGATTGCAGTTCCCACTGTTAGATCTGACATACAGAGAAGAGCAATTACAGGGCTCTTCAAAGATGCAGGTGCTGCCCTCACAAATCTGTTTTGCAAAGCATTGGTCAAGGATATATCTTCTGGACCCTCCCAGCTGGGATGAGTAGGTCTAAAGTGACTAATCCACTCCACCATCCCAATCTCCCTAAGCCTTTGGATCCCTTCCTCTACATTAAACCAAGGGAAATCAGGCATTTCCAGCTCACTCATAGTGGGCCATCTTTTAATCCATATTTCAGCTAACCAAGCAAATAAACTATTAGAACCTTTTTTAACTCCCTGAGCTGCAACATTAAAAGCAGAGTCCCTGCTTAGTGGGCTCAAATCAATAAATTTAGCCTGCTCCAAATCTATGCTTCTTCTACCATTATCCTATACCCTTAATATCCATTCCCATGCCTATTCTCCAGATTTCTGTTTATATAAATTAGAGAACTCAAGCAGTTATTTTCAAGTGTGCACCTCATCACGGGTCACAGTCTCAACCTCACCTCACCCGCTGGGACTTTAGTTATAGGTCTAGAAACAAACAAGGGTGTTGGGGGTGGGTCCTGAGGAGAATCAACATTATCTTGCCTGGCATCTGCCTCAGGGGAGGCCATCAGTGTTGCCTCAGGCAGTGCAGAGTTTATCTCAGACAAAGGTGGAAAGGCTGATGGCAGTATGGGTCGGGGAGGGGATGTTGCCACTACTGGGGATGGGAAGCTGTTCCTTCTGGCAAAAAAACGTTCATCAGAGTTTACAAGCTCAGTGTCCCCAACTTCATCAGGGTCCTCCCACACATTCCCATTCCAGGTTGCAGGATCCCATTCTTTTCCCATGAACGCCTTCACTTTAGCAGTAGACACCTGGCGAGGCTGTGCATGCACCTTTCGTTGCAGGTCAGCCACTCGCATGGTAAGAGCTTGTGTCTGTTTTTCCACAATTTCAGCTCTTTCTCTGCCAGAGATGAGACTCTCACTCAGGACAGTCTTAGCAGATTGGAGGCTCAGTATCTGCTTCTGAAGCTGGGAGATAGAATCACTGAGTTCATCATTTTCTTTCATCACTTTGTCCACTGAACTTGGGAACAACCAACCAGCTTCATTATGTTCCTTGGTTCTCCACGTATGGTCAAAGGTATCATATATAGAGTCATTGAACTCCTTGCCTTTCATGAGCGATGAATCAGAAGTGTCAAATGCATTTGTTTTGCATAACTTTCTAAACAGTTCATGCCAAGGACTATCAGTGTTCTCTACTTCCATTAGCAGTAGAGTCCTTAGCATTTTGGGGTCTAATCATATTAAGCAGCCAACTCCCGAAACCCCACTATGAATGAAAGAACGCCATCCTTGATATTCTGTCTTCTAGAACCACTCCTGGTACCAAAATCTGTATTAGGGTTCCTAGATGGACAGAACTAACAGGATATATGTATGCATGTGTATATATATATAAAGGGGAGTTTATTACATATTAAATTACATGATCACAAGGTCCCACAATAGGCTATCTGCAAGCCTGAGGATCAAGGAGAGCCAGTCGAAGTCTCAAAACTGAAGAACTTGGAGTCTGATGTTTGAGGCCAGGAAACATCCAGCACAGCAGAAAGATGTAGGCTGGGAAGCTAGGCCAGTCTCACCTTTTCATGTTTTTCTGCCTGCTGTATATTCACTGGTAGCTGATTAGATTGTGCCCACCAGATTAAGGCTGGGTCTGCCTTTCCCAGCCCACTGACTCAAATGTTCTGCAAGATCAATATTTTGCATCCTTTAATCAAGTTGACACTCAGTATTAACCATCACATGGCCATTCTGCCTGGAACTAATTTCTGTTCATTTTCAGGTCTCTATAAATGACACTTCCTGAGTGCAGCAGTCTTGTTTGACCCTTTCTGAATGTAGTTCAGTGTTTCAAAGTGTTCCCATTGTACCCTGTATTTCCTCTAACATAGCATGTTTCTATCAAGGCTGTCAGACTCCTGTGTTCTCTGGGGACTTAGGTGCTGTGTGTTGTGTTCATTCCTGTGTTTGCTGTGTGTGGAAGAGAGCAGGTGCATAAGAGATGATCATTCAGTAAATAAAAGAGCATGTGAACTCAAGGAGAGGAGCAGTGCCCAGGAGGAGGAGGCATGGTCGGCAGCGGGAGGCAGGTTGTATTGTGGTTGAGAGTACAACCCTCGTCAGATGAACCCTTGTCAAGTAAAGCCTTTTGGGTAAAGGCTTGAGACCCACTTCTCTTTACCTGGCTTAGTCTCATTTTCCCCATCTCTAAAATGAAACAATAATAGTAGTTAACTAAGCTCTGAGGAATAAATGAGATGATGTGTAGAGATAGAATCTTTTGTAGGTTTCTAGTACTTACAGCACCCATTACTCAGTATTTATTCAGTATTCTAGTTATTTTTTGTCATCTGAATTTCTTGAGGGCAAAAGTCAATCTTTTTTTTTTTTTTTAAGATAGGGTCTCACTTTGTCGCCCAGGCTGGAGTACAGTGGCACAATCATGGCTCCCTGCAGCCTCAACTTTCAACCAATCCTTCCATGTCAGCCTCCTGAGTAGCTGGGATAAGTGTGTGCCACCATGCCTGGCTAATAAAAGTCAATTCTTATTCATCATCTTATTACTTATTTTTTGGAGACAGAGTCTTACTCTGTCACCCACACTGGAGTGCAGTGGCATAATCACAGCTCACTGCAGCCTCCACCTCCTCAGGTTCAAGGTGATCCTCCTACTTCAGCCTCCTGAGTAGCTGGGACTATAGGTGCATGCCACCATGCCCTGCTAATTTTTATATTTTTTATAGAAACAAGGCTTCGCCATGTTGCCCAAGCTGGTCTTGAACTCTTGGGCTCAAGTGAGCTACTTGCCTTGGGCCTCCCAGAGTGCTGGGATTATAGACATGAGCCACTGTGCCTGGCCTTATTCATCATTTTATCCTTAGTGTTTGGTACTTAACATGTTCAGGAGCTATTTGTTGAAATGAATTGGTATATATTAGAGATGGGTCATTTGCAACTCTGAGTAACCAGATACACAACTTAAGTATTGACTGAGGCACACTGGAGCCCTTGATTTTGGGCCACTCCTCAGAAACATAGTTCTGAGAAGAGATCAGGTTGGCAACTTTTTTGATGCTGTACCAGCTGTGTGATACGGGTTCCAGTAGGTGTGTCTCCTTTGGGCCATAAGCTTGCTAAAGAATGGGTGGCAGTTCTCAAATTCTCATCTCTTGTCTGGCCTAGACATTGCCAGAATGGGAGTGCTTGTGGCTCAGCATGGGCGAGGTTCTTAGATGATGTGAGGGTAGTCGCAGCTGTGGATTCTGGGAATTGCTGATACTGACAGTGGGATCCAGAACAGATGTAGCCAGTTTCTTTTGATCTGTAGGGGAAAACTTGCAGAAACTGGAATACTTATTTTTCATGTCTTCATCTTTTTTTAAAAATTAAAATAAACAAATAAAAAGTAGCCTTAACATTGGAGTAAATGTTGAAATAAGGAATTAACAGTGGCCGGGCAGGGTGGCTCATACCTGTAACCCCAGCACTTTGGGAGGCTAAGGCAGAAGGATCACTTGAGGCTGTCATGCTTCTGTTCTGTTTTTTTTTTTGAAATGGAATCTCGCTCTGTCACCCAGGCTGAAGTGCAGTGGCATGCTCTCGGCTCACTACAACTTCCGTCTCCCAGGTTCAAGCAATTCTTCTGCCTCAGCCTCCCGAGTAGCTGGGATTACAGGTGTATGCCACCACACCCGTCTAATTTTTGTAATTTTAGTAGAGATGGGGTTTCACCATATTGGCCAGGCTGGCATTGAACTCCTGACCTCAAGTGATCCACCTGCCTTGGTCTCCCAAAGTGCTGGGATTACAGGCGTGAGCCACTGTGCCCAGCCCATGCTTCTGTTCTAATTGAATTTAAGCCCCACTGAGATATTCTAGTTTAGAAAACCTGGACGTGCTGTGATCCTGGTGCCAGCAGTTTTTGCCTTTCCTTTGTGCCACAATGGCAAGCTTTGTTCAGATTCAAATGGAGTAGCAAGAGGTGCTATACAAAGCACGTAGACCATTTTTAACTAATGCATTTGTTGAAAATTTGCATAATTTTCAGAGTTAGTTTTTTAAGAAAAGTCTGTCAGCCTAACCAGTAGAACCAGTTCTGCTTGAGTATTAAAGAACTATACCTTTTCTGCCTTTTTGCTGCACATTGAACATGATAGTTTATGGAATCAGTGAGGAATGTTACCTCATGTTTTACAGCTGCAGAAGTAAGGTTGTCAACATCTGCTAACTAGGCAGTTGGTAGGGAGTGTCAGAGGTCAAGGCACAGAGGCTTAAGGGCAACTCTGGGCCCTTCTCTAAAACTGGTTTATGGTTTAAGAAGCTCCCACCACCCCAAAGAACAGGGATAGTACACAGGCAGCTCTCACTGGATGCTGGTTGAATTGGCTGTTAGATCCTGTGATGTGCTGGGCCTTTCCACTGCTCTCTCTGAACAGGCTTCACGAGTTATAGTCTTTCCATTAAGCGTTAGAGGAATCCTCCCTTTTCCAGTATATTGCAATATGAGTAGAACATTTGGTGATGCCATCCATATTAGTGGCTAAGCCTAGCTATTGTTTCTTTTCTATTCTTTTTTTTTTTTTTTTTTTTTTTGAGACAGGGTCTTGCTCTGTCACCCAGGCTGGAGCGCAGTGGTGCAATCATGGCTCACTGTAGCCTTGACCTCCCAGGCTGAGGTGATTCTCCCACCCCAGCCTTCTGAGTAGCTGGGACTACAGGCGCATGCCACCATGCCTGGCTAATTAAAAAAAATAATAATAAAAATTTGTGGAAATGGGGTTTGGCCGTGTTGCCCAGGCTGGTCTCGAATTCTTAAGCTCAAGTAATCAGGTCGATCCACCTCAGCCTCCGACAGTGCTAGGATTACAGGCATAAGCTACTGCACCTGGCCAAGATTGTATACTCTTGAAAGGAAGCAAGAATTGCTCAGGCATACATACCAGTGTTATTCATGGTTAGAGCCTTTCCTGGAGTCCCACTGAACTCTCGAGTCGGTTGGGATGAAAATTAGAGACTCATGCCTCAGAGGACCAGTGGAGTGAGTCCTAAGAGGTAACTCTTTCAGTAGGCGTTGAGGAGCCTCAAGGTTCTTCTCCATGCAACTGGCCAGTGTCACTTAGGTTGGTTGTAGGTGTCTTTTGTTCTTTTCCCTTTAGCTTCCTTTGGCCTCTCTATAACTCTCATTTGAGGCTTTCCCTGGTGACTTTGTGTTGCTCGCTTTGACCTGGTTTCAGGTGGATCTAGCAGGTACTTCACTGATCTTGTTCTTCCTTTTTCCTTTCATTCCTTCTTTCCACATGACAGTGTGGCATCGAATAAGAACGCAGACTGGGCCAGGATACCTGGGTTTGACTTTCACCTGTGCCACATACTAGCAGGGTGTCTTCATCTATAAAATGGAGACAATCATGGGTATAATAACTCTATCGCAGAGGTTTGCTGTGAGGATCAAATGAGTTAATAAATAAATATAAAGCTTTTTAGACAGTAGCTGGCACTTACAGCCCGAGAAATGTTTGTTGTTATTCACTTCTCAACCTCAGTAAGGGCTGGCCCAGTACCCACTTTGGAAAAAGGAACAGTAGACTTTGACATTCACAGATTGGACATCCGTGATTTCTACAGTACGCAAGTGACTCTTGGTCACAGTGTAGTAATTTGTAATGCTACTAAGGAAGAGATTATATTTACTCATTCAGTTATAAAGGTTGGACAGCCTTTAATCACTCATCCAACAAATTTGCCAACGAAGACAACAGTTTATACACATTCAGAATACAGCATGGTTAGGAGTAGGATGCACATAGGGGAATTCAAGGGGAACCCACTCCAAGATCCACATGTAGGACTCAGCACATCCAGATGCAGGTGCTCCTGTACCTTGTTGGTATCCACCTCTCCTCTCCTTCATTCAACTATGTTCATTCTTCTGGGATCAACAAGCAAAGAATGGTACATCTGTTTTCTCCTAAGAATATTGAAATATGTTAGCTCCATATTTGTCAGTTCTTTGTTTGTTTTTCTTGTGGAGTTCAAAAAGCGATTGTGAAATATAGGGATGAAGAGACTATAGACATTGCCAGTGAATACGCTCTATTCCGTCCTTCCTACCCACCCGAACAGGTAACTTCTGAAAACCAAATTCAAAGAAAAACTCCAATTAAATATATTTTTGAGGAGAGGATTTCTTTATGATTCTTATTTGTATACCCTGATTTTTTGGAGTCCTCTAGGTTATTTCTTTTCTTGGGACTGGTATGGATTTTTGTTTGCGAGGGGAAGCAGTTGATAGTGGTGATGATGGTATTTGTTTTTTTCCTGAGTTGATTTATCTGTAAGAATTGCATAGTGTATATTTATAATTTTTTGAAGTATTAATCAGAGAAGGATTAGATACTCGTGATGGTTTTTTTTTTTTTTTTTTTTGAGACGAAGTCTCGCTCTGTCACCAAGGCTGGAGTGCAGTTTTGTGATCTCGGCTCACTGCAGGCTCCACCTCCCGGGTTCACGCCATTCTCCTGCTTCAGCCTCCAGAGTAACTCGGACTACAGGCACCCGCCACCACACCTGGCTAATTTTTTGTATTTTTAGTAGAGACGGGGTTTCACCATGTTAGCCAGGACGGTCTCGATCTCCTGACTTCGTGATCTGCTCGCCTCGCCCTCCCAAAGTGCTGGGATTACAGGCGTGAGCCACCGCGCCTGGCCTGATACTCTTGATGACTGAGTACAGTGTGGCACTTTAAATTCCAGTGCTCCAGTGCTTATATAGGTTTCTATTCTCAATTTGTTACCACCTTTTTGCAGCTTGATCTACTGTCAACAAAATTAATAGCTGAGAAAGCTTTTTTGTGTGTGCATGCCCAAGCAAGTCCTTCCTCGGATGTGGTCTCTTTTTTTTTTTGAGACAGAGTTTCACTCTGTCTCCTAGGTTGGAGTGCAATGGTATGATCTTGGCTCACTGCAACCTCCACCTCCTGGGTTCAAGTGATTCTCCTGCCTCAGCCTCCTGAGTAGCTGGGATTACAGGCATGCTGGCACCACCATGCCTGGTTAATTTTTATATTTTCAGTAGAGATGGGGTTTCAGCATGTTGGTCAGGCTGGTCTCGAACTCCTCACCTTGTGATCCACCTGCCTCAGCCTCCCAAAGTGCTGGGATTACAGCCACCACGCCCGGCCCGGATGTGGTTTTTTAAGAACCATTGTTCTACCCTTTTGGTCTTGTAGAGGGTTCAAAGTGCTTTCTATTGCGAAAGATAAGATGCATAATGACCAGACATAAATCATGGTGTGCTGCTAGAAGATAAATCCTATTAATAGAAAAATACTATTTCCTTTTCCATGGCTTTGGATATTCCTAATGTAGTTAAAGTCTTACAGGTTGAGGGCCAACTTCAGTGTTGCTAATTTCAGGAATTCCTGATCCACAGAAAAAAGAATTGCGAGACCTCCTGAGTAGAGTCAATTTAGTTTAATATGGGAAACAGGTTTGGGAGAAAAGTAGAAGTTACTGGTCTCATGTAACAGATTTTTTTTTTTTTTTTAATGATAGAGTCTCCTTCTGTTGCCCAGGCTGGAATGTAGTGGCGCAATCTCAGCTCACTGCAACCTCCACCTCCCGGGTTCAAGCTATTTTCGTGCCTCAGCCTCCCGAGTAGCTGGGATTACAGGCATACGCCGCCACACCTGGCCAATTTTTGTATTTTCAGTAGAGATGTGGTTTTACCCTGTTGGCCAGGCTGTTCTCAAACTCCTGGCCTCAAGTGATCACCTCAGTCTCCCAAAGTGTGTGTGAGCCACCACACCCTGCCAACAGATTCTTGAATAATTCCCCCGCTCTTTGTTTACTCATGAAAGGAAATCAAGCAGAAGCACAGATCCTGCTACCCCAGACAACTATAACAAATTACATTACCCAGTACCTGTGTCAGGAAGTTGAAGTGATGTATGTATCTCTTAAAGCTCTCATGCTAGGTAGTATTGTTTCCATTTTATTATACTGGAGGAAAGTGAAACTGACGCTCAGTTAATTTAAATGACTTGACCAAAGTCATGTCTGTGGATGCCAGAGCCATGTTTGGGCTGTGGCCCCAGGTCGGTATTCTGTTTTTAGCGCATGCACAGAGAAAATATTGGAGAAACATACAGAAAGACAAAAACTTAAATTATTAGTACTATGCTGCATAAAAAATACAACTTTCTACTTTAAAAAATTTTGTTTTAAGATATACATGGATACCTACCTAATATGTAGATGCAAATTCATTTTCTCCCTCAGATTTTCTACTTAGCTGGAAAAAATGAGTATTAAGTGTTCATTCTAGAAAAGTAGGGTAATTTTTAGGAAATGAAATGTCTGTGTTATGTCCTTTTAGCACTTTGGTGTCAAATGCAATGGAAATTAATTGTTTTGGAACCTTTAGAGATGTTGGTTCTTAGAATTTGTCCCTCTGGCTAGATAAAATTAATCTGAGAACAACAATTTCAGTTTTTGATTTAAAGCTGATAGGAGCATTTCTAAGCATTTTGACCTATGAGAGCTTCATTGTACCCCCACACACCGCACCCCAGTTCTTTTCTACCTCTCCTAAGGTGCCCCAGGATCATCACACATTTGAGATGATGTGCACTCTGAATGTGAACTTGGTAAGAATCCAAAGAATTGGCTTTTCAAGAACCAGTGAAGTAAAAACCACCAGACTGCCTCTCAGCAAGTCCTCAGGAGTGGCAGTTGACTTTAACGTCCATATGCTTTTGTCCTGTATGTCCCCAACCCCCAGACTGTGGACTGGCACTAGTCTGTGGCAGCACTGCAGGAGGTGAATGTAGGAGTAGGGGGCAGCAGCTTTACCTCCTGAGCTCCACCTCCTGTGAGATCAGTGGCAGCATTAGTTTCTCATAGGAGCGTGAACTCTATTGTGAACTGCACATGCAAGGGATCTAGGTTGCACACTCCTTATGAGAATATAAGTAATGTCTAATGAACTGAGGTAGAACAGTTTCATCCCAAAATCATCCCCTGCCCCCCTGCCAGCAACCCCAGGTGCGTGGAAAGATTGTCTTCTGTGAAACCAATCCCTAGCTCCAAAAAGGTTGGGGACTGCTGCTGTGTGTGACAGATCCTTGAATGTGAAGTACAGTTCTCCTAACGGAATTTTTCTTACTTGTTCTGATCAATTTTGTAGTAAGAGTTTCCTTTACAAGCAATGGATGCTACACTGATTTTCTCTTTTGCAATGGGAAACTGGAGACCATGTTTGTTAGAATGGTACATAGCAGTGAAGAGTGTAGGCCGTGAGTTTAATGGGGCTTGCAGATCCTTGGTTAGTAACTTTTTTTGAGATAGGGTCTTGCTCTGTTTCCCAGGCTGGAATGCAGTGGTGCAGTCATGGCTCACTGCAGCCTTGACCTCCTGGCCTCAAGTGATCTTTTAACCTCAGCCTCCCAGGTACCTGGGACTTCAGGCTTTTGTACTACCATGCCTGGATATTTTAATTTTTTTGTTTGTTTTGTAGAGACGAGTCTCACTGTATTTCCTAAGCCCGTCTCAAACTCCTAGGCTCAAGCAGTCCTCCCACCTCAGCCTCCCGAAGTGTTGGGATTATAGGTGTGAGTTGCTGTGCCCAGCCATAACTTGTTTTTTTTTTTTTTTTTTTTGAGACAGAGTTTCGCTCTTGTTGTCCAGGCCGGAGTGCAATGGCGCAGTCTCGGCTCACTGCAACGTCCGCCTCCCAGGTTCAAGCGATTCTCCTGCCTCAGCCTCCCGAGTAGGTGGGATTACAGACATGTACCACCACCCCAGCTAATTTTGTATTTTTAGTAGAGATGGGGTTTCTCCATGTTGGTCAGGCTGGTCTGGAACTCCTGACCTCAGGTGATCTTCCTGCCTCAGCCTTCCAAAGTGCTGGGATTACAGTCGTGAGCCACCACGCCCAGCAAGCCTAGCTCTACTAAAAATACAAAAATTAGCTGGGCTTGGTGGCAGGTGCCTGTAATCCCAGCTACTTGGGAGACTAAAGCAGGAAAATCACTTGAACCCAGGAGGCAGAGGTTGCAGGGAGCCGAGATCACACCACGCCAGCCTGGACAGCAGAGCAAGACTGCATCTCAAAAAACTAAAAATAAATAAAAATAAAATTGTGCTTTGCTGGCTGCGGTGGCTCACACCTGTAATCCCAGCACTTTGGGAGGCCAAGTGGGTGGATCACCTGAGGTCGGGAGTTCGAGGCCAGCCTGGCCAACATGGAGAAACCCCGTCTCTACTAAAACTACAAAATTAGCCGGGCATGGTGGTGCATGCCTGTAATCCCAGCTACCTGGGAGGCTGAGGCAGGAGAATCCCTTGAACCCAGAAGGCGGAGGTTGCAGTGAGCTGAGATTGCACCATTGCACTCCAGCCTGGGCAACAAGAATGAAACTCCGTCTCAAAAAAAAAAAAAAAAAAGATGTGCTTTAATTTAGTTCTTTGTCAGTAACACCAGGAAAACTCTCAATGATAATTTTTTTTTTTTTTTTTTTGAGACCAGGTCTCGCTTTTGTCGCTCAGGCTGGAGTGCAGTGGCACGATCTTGGCTCACTGCAACCTCTGCCTCTGGGTTCAAGCAATTCTCCTGCTTCAGCCTCCCGAGCAGCTGGGATTACAGGTGCCCGTCACCATGCCCGGCTAATTTTTTGTATTTTTAGTAGAGACGGGGTTTTGCCATGTTGGCCATGCTGGTCTCAAACTCCTGACCTCAGGTAATCTGCCCACCTAGGCCTCCTAAAGTGCCGGGATTACAGGCATGAGCCACCACACCTGGCCAAGAATTTTTAAATTACCAAAACACTCATCGCTTTTAACACGCAACAATAATTCCTCTTGCTTAAGCTCCAGACCAATACCTCAGAATCATCTGGGGAGCTTTTTACAAAATCAGAGGGCCAGCCTGCATCCCTGCCCTGTAAGTCCGCAGGCTTATGGGTGCCAGAGAGTGTTTAGATAACAAGCTCCCCATGTGATCTGACCACACTGCCTCAGATGGACTTGGTTTATTGGCATCTTATCACCTCCAATTTACACGATGCTCAAAAATGGGTTCTCAGGAAAAGCCATAACATTCTTCTTCAACCTCAGGATAGGCTGTACCCAAGTTTCTTCTAATGCCATATTTCAGTCTGAATTAACAAATTCAGAAAACTTCCCACCCAGGGCCTTCTACCAAAAAAAAGGAAAAAAAATCTGATTTTATTTGTTGACAAAACTGGTTGTGTCTTGTAGAATTTTCCACAATCAGAATTTGACTGATTATATCCCCACTATTATTTAACATGTTTCTCTGTCCCAGTGTTTCTGATATATTGGCTGATTGCCATGGAAGTTCAGAGAGATTGAGGTTAGATATTTTGGCAAGAACGCTTCATGGATGGTGCGGTACACTTTATTAGGAGGCCTATGGTGCCTCTCTTTGTTATGTTAACAGCCATATATGATCATTGCTTTGGTCTATTCATTCATGTTTGTAATTAATTATCTTTGAATATCCAATAAATACTGAGCCCCAAATAGAGGCACTTGAATATATTTTTACTGAGAAGCAGTGACACAGAACCTGGCCTTGATTCTCTATTAGAAATGATTATATCTCTTGGCACTGTCTTGTGGTTTTAGGTAACTTTGAAGGGACAAAGAATGTTCCAGCTCTCTTTACTGAGCCCTGGTGTGCTATAGATTAGCTGGATCAATACTGACTCAATACATTCATGTTTTCCTATTTTTACCTTTGGGCCTTATTCATATGTCCATATTCTCTCAAGAACACATCATCTTTTGCTTTCAACCCTTGATCCTCACTGGGAGGAGAGGAGATCATGCTGTGGCATGTTGTCTCCTTTCTTTCTTTTCTTTTTTTTTTTGAGACAGAGTCTCACTGTTACCCAGGCGGGAGTACAGTGACATAATCTCGACTCACTGCAACCTCTGCCCCCGGGATTCAAGTGTTTCTCCTACCCCAGCCTCCCAAGTAGCTGGGATTACAGGTGCCCGCCACCATGCCTGGCTAATTTTTGTATTTTTAGTAGAGTTGAGGTTTTGCCATGTTGGCCAGGCTGGTTTCAAACTCCTGACCTCAAGTGATCTGCCCATTTCGGCCGCCCAAAGTGCTGGGATTACAGGTTGAGCCACCACGCCGGGCCATCTCTTTTCTTTTCTTTCTTTTTTTTTTTTTTTTGATGCAGTCTGGCTCTGCCGCGCAGGCTGGAGTGCAGTGGCGCGATCTTGGCTCACTGCAAGCTCCGCCTCCCGGGTTCACGCCATTCTCCTGCCTCAGGCTCCTGAGTGGCTGGGACTACAGGCACCCTCCACCACCCTGGCTAATTTTTTGTATTTTTAGTTTTAGTAGAGACGGGGTTTCACTGTGTTAGCCAGGATGGTCTCCATCTCCTGACCTGGTGATCCACACGCCTCGGCCTTGCAAAGTGCTGGGATTATAGGCGTGAGTCACCACGCCCGGCCGTTGCCATCTCTTTTGTTTGTGATTCTGCGTTTGAGGAACCTTGCTTTGCTGTGTGACACTTCAAGTTGTTCCTTAGATAAGGAGAGATAAGAAGCGCCCGCCTTTCCACCTCTACTTGGGACAGCTACTAGTTATCGGTCCTAAATAATTAGTTTAATACATTAAATATCCATAAGTTGGAGTTTTCTGTCTTCCTTTAGTTAAAAACGTTTTTAAAAAGTATTTAGCTTGGGCCCGGCATGGTGGCTCACACCTGTAATCCCAGCACTTTGGGAGGCCGAGGCTGGCAGATCACAAGGTCAAGAGATCAAGACCATCCTCTCCAACAAGGTGAAACCCTGTCTCCACTAAAAATACAAAAAGTTAGCTGGGCGTGGTGGCACACACCTGTAGTCCCAGCTACTCGGGAAGCTGAGACAGGAGAATCACTTGAACCTGGGAGGCAGATGTTGCAGTGAGCTGAGATCGCACCACTGCACTCTAGCCTGGCGACGGAGTGAGACTCTGTCTCAAAAAAAAAGAAAAGAAAAAAAAGTAGCTTGTAACATAAAGGAAAAGTTCCTGAGGATATGTGATATTTTAGTGTGTATTCTGAAAGCACAGCTTAATGTTATTCATTTTAAACCCTTAAACAAAGAAAAATATCCTTTGCTCTTCTCTTTTAGGAAATTCACACAAACGAAAAGGAAGTAACAGAGAAGGAAGTAACTCTTCACTTGTTGCCAGGTAACTGTCATGTTAGCATAGTAACTCCTATGCAAGGCAAGGCCAATGATAAATTACATCATCCCTAGCCTTGCTATATTTAAACTCCTTTGTTTTCATCCTCCCACATATAACAGTAATGAATTGAACAAACATATCAAGGTTTTTAGTTCAGTAACTACACACCTGGGTCTGAGTGTTACAACATCTGCAAAGAATTTTTCTTGTTTCCTCTTCCCCCAAGCTGATGAAAATAAACCTGGGATATTCTCACTGCTTTCACAATCTAATGTGGCCTTTTTCAGGCCATTTTAATATGGCCTTTTCCAGTATGCTGATCCCCAATCTGTAGGAAATTGAGGAAAACAATTCAACTGCCATGGCCTCCCAAGGCAACTATTGGTGGGTGACTTTACTTTTTGGTCCATACCTACTTGTGCATGTGAGCACGTGTACTGGGGATGCTGGGGTTTACCAGCCCTGGGGCTGCCAGCACTTCACCCTGCAGTCATTGTGAAGGAGCCTGGATTGGTTGAATATTTTTGAGATAGAGGACAGTGACTTTAGCTTAAGTTAAGTTTTAATCATTTCCATGTTCAGGAATAGAAACTACTTGGTGGTGTATCCTCTCCATATATGGGATATTCTGTGATCCATGTATTTAATTCTTTTTCTACTTTCTTTTTCCTAATTCAAAATAGCTTTTTCAAAATAAGTTTTTTTAGGTACATTTCCCCAAAACAATACAGGCTTTATTCTGCTGCTTTTTATTTTATTCCAGTTTATTGAGGGGATATAAATCTGTGCAAGTTTCTGACTGATCTACCTTATTTGCTAAAAGAATTCTGTAACTTTTTTTGATGTTTTTAAATGTCAAAGACTTTTTTTCTATAATGATGACTTAAGCCGTCATCATTAAAAAAAATCTCCTCTTGTTTTGCCTCTTCTTGGGGTTATAGATTTGGAAATTTTATTTTTAGCTTAGCATTATGCATATTCTCCCCTCCCCTGAATTACTTCACAGTCTTATCTAGGTGTAGGTGTGCAGTGGTGAGTTCAGAGTTAACTTCTCTGAGTCTAGTTTCGTAAACTAGACAAAGATCATTTCTAGCTCCCAACTCTTGTGCTTCTAGACTCTGATCTGGTATAAACCAGCTGATTATGGCACAGCATGCTATGTTTGCAGAGGGCCTCACCAGGAATGTTGTATTAGCTAGTGCATGCTAATTTCTGGTCTCTAGTACATGAGCATGGGATGGGGCTGGCCTGCTCTTGGGGAGAGCCTCACCATTAAAAGGTGTTTCATGTTGGGAGTTGAAAGCACAGGAAACCTTGCTCACATGTCTTCTCCCATGGACTTGGCAGAGACACTTTTTCTGGGACTATTTTAAACCCTAATGAGGCCCTGTCTTCATTATTTCCTTCAAACTGTGATCTCTCGAGAGGCTGACCTAGTGACTGAACCATCTTCCGGTGTTTCCTTAGTGTTTCAGCCCGAGGTAATTAACCCCTTGAAAGATGAGGGAACAACACCATAATATGTGTCCCTTCTGACTGTCTGAAACTGTTCGTTTTCATATTGAAAGATAGACTAAATAAATTTTGAGCTAAAAAGTAAATTTAAAGACCTTGAAGGAGCTATCAAGAGGGAGATTCCAAGGAGAAGATGGTTGTCTGTTGCATGAGAAGAAAAATCTTTAGGTTTTTTTTGTTGTTGTTGTTGTTACACAACATTTATACTTAGTTTTTCATTTCCCCCATAGTCTTCTCTTTGGCTCCTCTGCTTCCAGGTGGCAGAGAATACTGACCTATTCCCTAATCCTCATCTTTTTGACTGCAAGGAGGGATACTTTCTGTTTCCAGGGACTGCAGTTTCTCATATCAGCTGGGTGCTGCAGATGGAGCAGGAGAGGTGACGCATTGAAAGGAAATACGCTTAACTAAGAAAGAGAGGAAACACGTTTTTTCCCCACAAACCTCTGACCTCTGTTTTCCTCCCAGCGTGGAGCCAGAACAAGGGTGGTCATGCTGTGGAAGGCTGCAGCACCTCTTGGATCTATGGAAGCTGCCTGGAAGCCCCATGGCCAGGAAGGCACTGCCAGTCTCTCTCAGCACTTCCAGTATTAGAAGCCGCCCCCTTTCACAGGAAAGTGGGCTTGGGATCTGTGTTTTTTAGGGCAGACTAGGGCAAGGCCATCTGTGTTCACTTAGGGTATTGCTTCTGTGGAACATCTGCTTGGGTCAAGTAATGAAAACACTAAGATTTCTGCATGAAAGTGCAGCTCAGATCATTAGTACCTATTTGGACATTTCCATTATTCCCAGTGAGAAGATAGAAATGTCCTGCATGGAGGTGTATCTGAGCCATTTCAATTTCACTTCTTGGTGGTTTCCACTCTGCCTCATCTTCTCTCCTATGTTTTTGCAGCTCCTGCCATGCTGAAAAGTGTAAAGTTCTGAAGCCCCGTGTTGTATTGTGTGTTTGTCCATATGTAAATAGGGCTGGAAAGCCTTCAGTGTTTACATATTGTGTGTTCCCTGAGAACTCTTAAGGAGGACCTGTTTTGGCTTCCATCAGGTGAACAGCTGCTTTGTGAAGCCAGCACAGTACTGAAGTATGTCCAGGAAGATTCCTGTCAGCATGGCGTCTATGGGAGGCTTGTCTGCACAGACTTCAAGATTGCCTTCTTGGGCGATGATGAATCTGCATTGGATAATGATGTATGTATGGGCTGCATTTGGCAGAGTTTGCAGGCAACAGTGCAGTTGTGGTTCTGTTGTCTTTTTCTCCCAGCTTCTCAATTACTCTACCCCCTAACACACATAAACACAAAGAACAGAAATCCTGCATGTATGAACTGCATCTGGTGAAGTTTGCGGGGAATAGTACAGTTGTAGCTCTGTTGTCTTTTTTCCCCCTAGCTACTCAGTTACTCCACTTCCCACCGTGCGCACCCTCCCCACCGCCCCACATAAATAAACACAAAGGACAGAGTCCTTCTCATCACTGGCCTGCTCTCTGTCTTTCAGGATCTCCTTTCAGTGGCAGGACCGTTTAGAAATTTCTCACCTGTGCCTCATGTCATACTGGCTTGCTTTTGACTTCATATGTTGACACTGTCAATTTTTAATTTTATTCTGTATTTCAGTGCAATATATACCACTCACTGGAATAACATCTTCCAAATATACTAGTTCACCAACGTTTTCTCTATACTAAGCTCTTCCTTAAACCTAGGAACTGAGTCAGTAATGAAACCGATGGTGAATGCAGCCTTTGAACTTAGGTTCACTCTGTTTTTGTTGTGTTTTTAATTTTTTTTTTTTTTGAGACAGGATCTCACTCTGTCACTCAGGTTGGAGTGCAGTGGCACAGTCGTGGCTCCAATAATCCTCCCACCTCAGTCTCCTGAGTAGCTAGGACCATAGGCGTGTGTCATCACGCCTGGCTAGTTTTGTTATTTTTGGTAGAGGCAGGGTTTTGCCATGTTGCCCGTGCTGGTCTCGAAGTTCTGAGCTCAAGAAATCCACCTGGTTTGGCCTCCCAAAATGCTGGGATTACAGGCATGAGCCGCCTTACCCAGCTCACCTATGTTAAATCTGAACCTGTAGCAGTGGCCTTGTGAAATTTGTTCCTACTCATGAAGAATGAGCAATTAAGTAAGGAGAGAACTGCCCATACCACTAGGAGAGCACCATATGTTAGTGGAAACCCAGCCAAGGCACGTCCTGGTCCCAGTGTGCCAACTGTCCCAGATCACCCTTGGTTTTTAAAAAGTAGCACCAGTGCTGCCTCTTCCATCTGGCCTTGGGCTTGGTTCATAGTCCTGTACAAAGAGCATTCACCAGAAACTTGAATCTCTTGTTCTTCCTGAAGCTGACTTCAGGTAGCTCTGTCAATCCCCTATTCACATTTGTGTGGAGAAATGTTAACCTGTACATAACTTCCCCACACTTCTCAAAGTGATTGTGTGTGGCATGGTGGGTTTGCCTAGGAGGAGCCCAGAGATGGCATATTCTGGTCCAGGCGCGGTGGCTCTTGCCTGTAATCTCAGCACTTTGGGAGGCTGAGGCAGGTGGATTGCTTGAGCTCAGGAGTTCGAGACTGGCCTGGGCAACATGCCAAACTCATGTCTCTAAAAAACCACAAAAATTAGCTGAGAGAGGTGGTGTGTGCCTGTAGTCCCAGCTACTCAGGAGGCTGAGGTGCAAAGTTAACTTGAGCTCAAGAAGTGGAGGTTACAGTAAGCCAAGATCACCCCACTGCACTCTAGCCTAGCCTGAGTGACAGAGCTAAACCCTGTCTCAGAATGAATCTCAGGAGCTTTTCTCACACACTTCCTTGTCCCTTTTTTAGGAATGTCGCTGCATTTCCCCATTTTCTTTTTTTTTTTTTTTTTTTTTTTTTGAGACGGAGTCTTGCTCTGTCGCCCAGGCTGGAGTGTAGTGGCCGGATCTCAGCTCACTGCAAGCTCCGCCTCCCAGGTTCACGCCATTCTCCTGCCTCAGCCTCCCGAGTAGCTGGGACTACAGGCGCCCGCCACCATGCCCGGCTAATTTTTTGTATTTTTAGTAGAGACGGGGTTTCACCGTGTTAGCCAGGATGGTCTCGATCTCCTGACCTCGTGATCCGCCCGTCTCGGCCTCCCAAAGTGCTGGGATTACAGGCTTGAGCCACCACGCCCGGCCCCCCATTTTTCTTAATATCCAGATAGAGAATGGTGATTTACTCTGCCTACAAATGTCTAACAGTATGCAGAGGAGTCACAGTTGTTTCCTTTTGAATCTTCTAGGAAACTCAATTTAAGAATAAGGTTGTAGGAGAAAATGACATTACACTCCACTGTGTTGATCAGATTTATGGAGGTAAGTATCTGTTTTCCCTTGGGGTGTTGGCAACCTTTGAGAGTATAGCTGATAATGATGATAATATTTTTATGACCATTTATAATTAAAAAAAATTTTTTCACATATATCATCTTGTTTAAATCTGTTTTATAGATGCTAAAATTGAGATGTATAGTGGTTTATATAGGGTCACTTAGCTAGAGGAGCTTGGATTTGAACTTGGAACCTGTTCTTTCTAATATTTCACACGATGCCATTATATGCTAGATGTTGATCAGACTTTCTGAAATCAGAGTTAGCTGTGTAGGTTTTACTTTATAGGCTGCTGTGATTAAAAGGTCTGTTGTATTGCATTAGGATGTCTTTTCTGCTGACTAAACAAGCCTCTCCTGCCAAGCCTCTCTCTGTTCCACTTCTCTATTTTTGTATTCGGGGCATCTTCAGAAATCGTTCAGTGATCATTTATGATATTCTCAAGACTACTAGGTGCTGAGTGGGTCCAAATTCTAGGACAGTGAGGGGGTCTTAGGAGGGGTCCTAGCTGTAAACCCAGGAGCTGACTGTCATGAAAGCATGTCTCTAGTCATTTCCCTTTCATCTTTTATAAGATCAGCTTTCATAGTGGGTTTTCTTTGGGCCACTGGATTCAGTTCTGCCAACAGTGGCCAGTCTGTTCGTCCTTGTGCTTACTCCAGAGGAGTGAAGCACCCTGACTGCTCTCAGAGAGCCAGGGCCCCTGCTGGAAGAGATTGGGCTTCCTTTGGCAGTCACTTAAAAGGCAGGCAGCACATTTCCTCTCATTCTTGGGAAGTATCCCTAGAAATTGATCATCGACTTCGTTTCTTTAGCATTCACTCATTGCTGTGTAACGTAATTTCCCTTCCTGATTTCATTGCTGATCTGTAGTGTTTGATGAGAAAAAGAAAACTCTCTTTGGACAACTGAAGAAATACCCTGAGAAGCTCATTATCCACTGCAAAGACCTTCGAGTGTTCCAGTTTTGTCTGAGGTACACAAAGGAAGAGGAAGTCAAAAGGGTAACTAGTTGCATGTGTTTTTAGGTTTTATTTCCCATCAGGTTTTCCCCACTAGCTCTAGTTTTTGCTTACGTTGCATGAAGGTTAAAGGGAGGCTTTCACTCTGTGAACTTGAAATTGGTTGTAATCCCATATTCTTTGATTAGAATGTGAAAGGTAGTTTGATAAAGCATGCCTGTGTATCATCTTGGCACATGGTACCTTTAATACTTCAATTCATAATGTTTTTATTCCTGGAGCCACTAAATGGTGGGAGGTGGTAAACCAGGTCAAGAGGCGGTAGGGGAAAATGAAGGAAGGATGAGACAGCTAAAAGTTTATCCCTATTCTCCCACTTATGACAGTCTTTCCACAAGACAGTAGTGATGGAGAATTCCAACTTCTATGAGTAAATGAGTTTACCTGTGGGAGGTAGTGGTTGTGCATGGAAAGAAGGAAGTATACAGGTCAGATGAGCAAAGCCAAATAATCAGATACACTTTTGGAGACTAAGTAAACTTAATATCCTGGTTGCCACAGCAAGTTGAGATATGCAGCTGGGTGAACTCAGAAAGTAGTTGTATCAATTTGATATTTGTTGTAATTTCTAAGATTTTTTTTTTTTTTTTTTTTTGGAGACTGAGTCTCTTATCACCCAGGCTGAAGTGCAGTGGTATCCAAGATTTCTCTTATTAAGATATTGATCTCAGACTTTTCCCTCTGATGGTATAAATACATCAGGGGAAACCTAGCAGGAGGCCTATTCATGTATATTGTCTTGGCTACAGTGAGTTTGCACACTTAGTGGTAACTCCTTAATTTTCTTTAAGAGAGTGTGGTAGTTCAGTTAGAATAATAAACATGACTGGTATCTATTCTGAGCAAGAAAAGAATAGTATAGATACAGAAAATTTCCTGAGAAGACAGGAACTTCAGTTCGAACAATGGTTTTAGTCACTTTTCCAAATACACTTTAGTTTCACACGGTAGACAAACAAAGTGTGATAGATTGATTTCTTTCCCTTATCTTCCATAAGAAGGTCCTGAAGGCCTCAACAATGGATCAGAACAGCTGTGTCTTGGTTATCATCCGATATCAGTTGTAAGTCTTTGACATGTCAGAGTTTTGGAGTATCTGACTTAATGTGGCACTTATCTTTTTTAGCACTTTGTTTTTGAGAAATTAGACTATGTTTTAAAATTTTCCCTAGAAATTAAGAGTTCTTAGAAAACCTGACAAACGGGGCTGGGCACGGTGGCCAATGCTTGCAATCCCAGCACTTTGGGAGGCCAAGGTGGGTGGATCACCTGAGGTCGGGTGTTCGAGACCAGCCTGACCAACATGGCGAAACCCTGTCTCTACTAAAAATACAAAAAACTAGCTGGCATGGTAGCACATGCCTGTCTTTGCAGCTACTCAAGAGGCTGAGGTGGAAGAATCGCTTGAACCCAGGAGGCGGAGGTTGCAATAAGCAACAAGAGTGAAACTCTGTCTCAAAAATAATAATAACAGTAATAGGCCAGGCAGGGTGGTTCACGCCTGTAATTCCAGCACTTTGGTAGGCTGAGGCAGGTAGATCAGTTGAGGTCAGGAGTTCGAGACCAGCCTGGCCAACATGGTGAAACCCCGTCTCTACTAAAAATACAAAGATTAGTTGGGCATGATGATGCAGACCTGTAATCCCAGCTACTCTGGAGGCTGAGGCAGGAGAATCGCTTGAACCCAGGAGGCGGAGGTTGCAATGAGCAACAAGAGTGAAACTGTCTCAAAAATAATAATAGGCCAGGCATGGTGGTTCATGCCTGTAATTCCAGCACTTTGGGAGGCTGAGGCAGGTAGATCACTTGAGGTCAGGAGTTCGAGACCAGCCTGGCCAACATGGCGAAACCCCGTCTCTAAAAATACAAAGATTAGTCGAGCATGATGATGCAGACCTGTAATCCCAGCTACTCTAGGTGAGGCAGGAGAATTGCTTGAACCCAGGAGGTGTAGGTTGCAATGAGCCAAGATCGTGCCACTGCACTCCAGCCTGGAGCAGAGTGAGACTCTGTCTCAGAAAAAAGAAAAAAATAAATAATAAAAATTTTTAAAAAAGAAAGAAAGAAAACCTGACAAAATGGTAGCGTCCTGTTGATTTGGCATTATTCCAAAAACTAATGTCATAGATACAGATCTCAAATGAGAATTAATGTGTGATCCATTGGAACCCCTTTGGCATGACTGAGAACCTAGACACCTTGACTCTTGTCTCTTAGTGTTTATCTGTCAAAAGCATAACTATATCCATTGTTCAATTTTTTTTAGATTGTCAGTGGCATAATTCATCATACCCAGGCTCCTAAACTGCTTAAACGATTGTTTCTGTTTTCCTATGCGACTGCTGCACAAAACAATACAGGTAAATATCTTCTGGGTTCTAATTTGAGGGTAAGCAGAAGCCTTCCAATTCCCACCTGAAGCCAGTGGGGGAAAACCGATCTATGGGTTGTTTTGTTTTTTCGTGTCTCCTCTACCAGTTGGTCACCCCTTGCTTGAGTGATTCATTCAGATATCTACATTTTCTTTCCTGTGATTTTCTTTTTTTTTTTAAAGATGGAGTCTTGCTTTGTAGCCCAGGCTGGAGTGCAATGGCATGATTTCCGCCCACTGCAATCTCTACCTCCCAGGTTCAAGCAGTTCTCATGCCTCAGCCTCCTGAATAACTGGGATTACAGATGCCCACCACCATGACTGACTAATTTTTATATTTTTAGTAGAGATGGGGTTTTTCCATGTTGGCCGGGCTGGTTCCAAACTCCTGACCTCAAGTGATCCATCCACCTTGGCCTCCCAAAGTACTGAGATTACAGGTGTGAACCACTGGGCCAGGCCTCCTGTGATCTTTGTTTACTTCTTTTAGGTTTGTTTGCTTGCTTTTTGCAAGGGATTGTTTGATTGGTTACATCTTAAGAAAGATTAGATCAAGGTCTGGGTACAGTGGCTCACGCCTATAATCCCAGCCCTTTGGGAAGCTGAGGTGGGTGGATCATGAGGTCAGGAGATGAAGACCATCCTGGCCAACATGGTGAAACCCTGTCTCTACTAAAAATACAAAAATCAACTGGGCATGGTGGCGTGGGCTTGTAATCCCAGCTACTTGAGAGACTGAGGCAGGAGACTCGCTTGAACCTGGGAGATGGAGGTTGCAGTGTGCCAAGATTGTACCACTGCACTCCAGCCTGGCAATAGAACAAGACTCCGTCTCAAAAAAAAAAAAAGAAAAATAAGATCAATATATTATAACTAGGAATATGAGACTATAGGGAAACAAAATTGAGAAACGTTTAAAATAACCATGTTTGTCCCTGGTTTCTTTTTTCTATTTAAATATACTTGATTTTATTTCATAAGACTATAGAGAATTTCTTGCATTCTAGGAAGTTTTTAAACAACCAGAGCATACTTTGTAGCAAATATTTTAGGGGGAATGGGACAGTTATACATAAGAAAAGCACATCCAGCAACTAATTTAGTAAGACAAAACTTTTAAAGTTCCCAGTGTTTTTCATTCAGTTTGGTGAAAAAGAGAGCAATCTTTTAAGAACAAAACTCTGGGTCATCTGAATTAGCCATTAACAATGCCTAGCATTGGATGTGTTTTCACAGATGTCTGTTTTCTTCTTGTTCTTTCGCCTCAGTCTGTTCACTTGTTCTGTCCATTATTCTTTTTTTTTTTTTTTTTGAGATGGAGTCTCCCACTGTCGCCCAGGCTGGAGTACAGTGGCGTGATCTTGGCTCACTGCAACCTCCGCCTTATGGATTCAAGCAATTCTCCCACAACAGCCTCCCAAGGAGCTGGGATTACAAGCACACACCACCACGGCCGGCTAATTTTTGTATTTTTAGTAGAGACAGGGTTTCACCTTGTTGGCCAGGATGGTCTTGAACTCCTCACCTCAGATGATCCACCCGCCTCAGCCTCCCAAAGTGATGGGATTACAGGTTCAAGGACCTGTTCGTTATTCCTTTTTTTTTTTTTTCTTCAAGACAGGGTCTTCCTCTGTCGCCCAGGCTGGAGTGTGCTGGCATGATCTTGGCTCACTACAACCTCTGCCTCCCAGGTTCAAGCAATTCTCCTGCCTCAGCCTCCTGAGTAGCTGGGATTACAGGTGTGTGCCACCACACCCAGCTAATTTTTTTGTATTTTTAGTAGAGATGGCGTTTCACCATGTTGGCCAGGCTGGTCTCGAACTCCTGACTTTGTAATCCTCCTGCCTTGGCCCTCCAAAGTGCTGGGATTACAGGTGTGAGCCACCTCGCCCGGCTCCTTCCATTACTGTTAACATGAAGTTGATGTTGAATGATCCTGAGTCCTATGTAGTTTTTGTCAGGGAAGTGGCAGCGGTTTTTTTTGTTGTTGGTTTTTTTTTTTTTTTTTTGAGACAAGTCTCACACTGTCACCCAGGCTGGAGTGCAGTGACGGGATCTCAGGTCACTGCAACCTCCACCTCGCAGGTTCAAGTGATTCTCCTGCCTCAGCCTCCTGAGTAGCTAGGATTATAGGCACATGCCACTACGCCTGGCAAATTTTTGTATTTTTGGTAGAGACAGGGTTTCACTATGTGGGCCAGGCTGGTTTCGAACTCCTGACCTCAAGTGATCTGCCTGCCTTGGCCTCCCAAAGTGCTGGGATTACAGGCATGAGCCACCATGCCCAGCCTAGCAGTTTCTTTTAAAAGCACACAAGGCTTTGTCATAAGGCTTTCTGGGTAAGGTAGAGTTGCTTTGTCACTATCCGTTCTTTTAGTAAATATGTATTGACTGCTTGCTGTGAGCCAAGCTCTGTGGGTATATGGAGATAAACAGGACTAAATCCCTGCCCTCAAGAAGTGTAAAGTCAAAAAAAAAAAAAAAAAAAGCGTAAAGTCATATAGGAGAGGAAGCTGAGTGATGTGTCCTCTGTGGAGGCACCCACCCTCTGGGGGTGGGTGGACTATTGGGGGAGAAGCCTGGGCCTTAGTAGATAGTGGAGCATCTGGTAGGCTTAAAGGAGTATTTTGGGCAGAAGGATTGGCGTGTACAGAGATGTAGCTATCTCATAGAGCATGCTGCATTTTGGGAGCTATGCTGATTTCATAGAAAAGGTATAGATAGGTTTTGGTGTCCATTTGACCTGTGTTCAAATCCTGGCCTTGCTGCTTTCTAGCTGTGTGATCCTGGGGATGACACTTAACTCTGTTAAGATAAGAAAACCTCTGCTTTATTTTAAAAATAGCAGCATTAAGTCTTGTGAGAACTATAAATTGTTAATGGATGGCACATAAGGTGCAGTCATTAATTGGGAGTTAATTGAGAGTAAAACTGCATATTACTGAGGATGGATTATGCTCAGAGAATTAACACTGACATAAAATACACTTCCCAGTAATTTTAGGTTGAACATAAAATTTGTCCCTTAATTCATTAAGTTTATCTTTGTGAATGACAGATTTTTACTGTAGTTATGTAAACAAGTGCTGATTAAGTGGGTGCTGACTTAGAGTTTGTGGCAGTAAGACATATACAAAGATGACTTGTTGATTACTATAATTTGTATAAACATTTATTGAGTGCAAATTTGCAAAATCATGTTCTCCTTTCAGGAATTCTGATTTTCCTTGTATCCTGATTTTTGTTCTGTACCCAGCATAGGACACTTTTCTCAGCCTGCCAACGTATGTGGATCAGCATGCCAAAACCCTTACCTCGATCGACCTTGGCAGTTTCATTACCTTCTGGTGGCTTTTTGCGCCAGAGGCCCAGGACATGTATTAATAGCATCTTTCTTTCTGATTTAGTTCCACTCTTCTACTTCCTTCCAGTCCTCATTTTTTTTGAGAAGTAAAGGTTATAACTCATAGATGCTAATTGACCAAATAGCTTTTTCATTGAATAGGGGTTTGTAGAGGTGGGTGCTTTGCAATTTGATGTCTTTAATTATTCCCTGGCTTCATAATTCACAAATGTGTTTAGGTTGGAAGGTCCTAAATGCTTATGACATGGCATTTTAGGGAAGGACTTGCTTGTATTGCCTAGAAGATGGCCTACTGTGGTAAATGGGAATGTGATTACTACTTTATATCCATGGGGAATTTTTTTTTTTTTGGTGGGATTTGGAGGGGCAGGATTAGAACTTTACAGAAATTTCTTCTATAGTTTCCTGGGTTTGAATCCCAGTTCCATTACTGCCTAGCTTTGTGACATAGGCAAGTTACTTGACCTTTCTGCACCATATCTGTAAAATGGAGGAAATGATCATACCTGTCGTATTATCTATTCTATAGGGTTGTGAGGATTGAGTTAATGAAATGTAATATAGGCTGGGCACAGTGGCGCATGCCTGTAATCCCAGCACTTTGGGAGGGCGAGGTGGGTGGATCATGAGGTCAGGAGTTCAAGACCAGCCCTACCAAAATGGGGACACCCCCGCCTCTACTAAAAATACAAAAATTAGCCAGGCGTGTTGGTGGGTGCCTGTAATCCCAGCTACTCAGGAGGCTGAGGCAGGAGAATCGCTTGAACCTGGGAGGCAGAGGTTGCAGTGAGCCGAGATCGCACCACTGCACTCCAGCCTGGGCGAAAGAACGAGACTCCGTCGCGGGAAAAAAAAAAAGGTGTTATGTTCAGAACAGTACCTAGTAAGTGCTATATAAGCACTAACTATTATCATCATCATCATTATTCTTATTTTTGCTATGATCTGGTTTTATTTTTTTATTTTTTTTATTTTTTTATTTATTTTTTTTTTGAGGCGGAGTCTCACTCTGTCACCCAGGCTGGAGTGCAGTGGCCGGATCTCAGCTCACTGCAAGCTCCGCCTCCTGGGTTTACGCCATTCTCCTGCCTCAGCCTCCCGAGTAGCTGGGACTACAGGCGCCCGCCACCTCGCCCGGCTAGTTTTTTTTTTTGTATTTTTAGTAGAGACGGGGTTTCACCCTGTTAGCCAGGATGGTCTTGATCTCCTGACCTCGTGATCCGCCCGTCTCGGCCTCCCAAAGTGCTGGGATTACAGGCTTGAGCCACCGCGCCCGGCCGATCTGGTTTTATTAAAAGGAGCTGGGGTAATTTTTGTAAACACTTTGTTTTTCCCAGAAGGCTTGGTTTTTTAAATTTGCAAAGACTTGAACTATTTGTGATAGAAGTTGTGTATATACTCAAGACTATTGTGGTACATGTGTAAATACCCGGCAAGCAGTGCTGCGGCTTGGGAGAAGACCAAGGACAGTCTGCTAGTCTGCAAGAGCAGTGCTCCAGGGCATTTTATCCTAGTAGGTAGTGGCAGGGCTGGGTTGGGGATAGAAGTATGTGCCCATAACCATGATTCAGCCCTTGGCTAGCAGGCCCTGATCCTCACCATGGCTATCATCTGTTTATGACCTTCAGTGACCAGTTGTCACACTAGACAAATCCTCTTACAAGCAGTGCATCTTCAAACTGAAGGAGGATTTACATTGAAGAGCCTGAGATACTATTCAAATTAGTTGGCCGTCTTATGCACACATTGGCAGGGCTAAAAATATTTTGTCACTTTAGCATTTGTGCCAAGCCTATATTTTAGTGCTTCACATAATCTTCTTGTGTTATATAAATTAACTCATGATCAGATGACTAGAAATGGAGCTATAAATTACTTTTCCAAGGAGTGGAACTCAGTTCCTACAATGTAAAAAGACTGAGCTGGCCGGGTGTGATGGCTCACTCCTGTAATCCCAGCACTTGGGGAGGCTGAGGCAGGTGGATCACTTGAGGTCAGGAGTTTGAGACCAACCTGGCCAACATGGTGAAACCGCATCTCTACTAAAAATACAAAAATTAGCCATATGTGGTGGTGCGTGCCTGTAGTCCCAGCTGCTCAGGAGGCTGAGGCAGGAGAATCACTTTAACCCAGGAGGAGGAGGTTGCAGTGAGCCAAGATGGCGCCACCGGCCACTGCACTCTGGCAGGGGCAATAGAGTAAGACTCCATCTCAAAAAAAAAAAAAAAAAGACAGAGACTCAGTCATAATTTTGGAGTCATGACAAAAAATGGAACAAGGTTAGGATTAAGCAATCAATTTTTTCTGCTTGGATAAAAATGGGCTTAGTGGAGGAAACCAAAACCTAAGGAGGGACTGTCACATAATGAAAATACCAGTGCTTCATGGAAGGATTTTATTGTCTTTTACATTGTGTTCTTTTAGTCACTGATCCCAAGAACCATACCATAATGTTTGACACACTTAAGGACTGGTGTTGGGAACTGGAACGGACCAAAGGCAACATGAAATACAAAGCAGTGAGTGTCAACGAAGGCTATAAAGTCTGTGAGAGGTAAGCTTTCCATGCTGGGCACATGCTGTACAATTCACCCATTGAAAGTGTTCATTGTTTTTTAGTATATTCAGAGTTGTGCAGTCATTACCACAGTCAGTTTAGAACATTTTCATCATCCCAAAAAGGAACTCCATACCCATTGTCTGTCACTCCCCATTTTCCCTGAATGCCTTTCTGTTCCTCCCCAGCCCTAGACAACCACTAATCTACTTTCTGTCACTATAAACTTGCCTATTGTGAACATTTCATATAAATGGAATCATATCATATGTGATCTTTTGTGACTTGCTTCTTTCACTTAACATGATGTTTTCCAAGTTTGTTTATTTTGCAGCTTGTATCAGAATTTCATTCTTTTTTATTCCTAATATTCCATACTGTGGATATATTTAATTTATCCATATATTAGTTGATGGACAATTGGGTTATTTTCACTTTTTGCCTCTTTGAATAACGTGTTTTGGTTTTTTGTTTTTGTTTAAGACAGGGTCTCGCTCTGACACCCATGCTGCATCATGCTGGAGTGCAGTGGTGCCATCTCAGCTCACTGGAACCTCTGCCTCGGCTCAAGTGATTCTCCTACCTCAGCCTCCTGAGTAGCTGGGACCATAGGCGTGCACCACCATGCCTGTCTAATTTTTCTGTTTATTGTAGAGATGGGGTTTCACTGTGTTCCCCAGGCTGGTTTTGAACTCCTGGGCTCAAGCGATCCTCTTACCTCGGCCTCCCAAACTTCTAGACTTACAGGCACGAGCGATCGTGCCGGGCCATGAATGATATTAATATGAACATTCAATTACAGATTTTTGTGTAGATGTATGTTTTTATTTTTCTTGGGTATACTACCTAGAAGTGGACTGCCAGATCCTGTGGAAATTTGTGTTTACCCTTTTGAGGAACTTACAGACTTTTTCACAGAGACGGTGCCATTTTACATTCCTACCAACAGTGTATGAGAGTTTATTTCTCCACATCAATACTAGCTTTTTATTACGTACTTATTTATTTATTCATTTTAAGACAGGGTCTCTCTCTGTCCCCCAGGCTGGAGTGCAGTGGCGTGATCACAGCTCACTGCAGCCTCTACCTCCTGGTATCAAATGATCCTTGCACTTCGGCCCCCTGAGTATCTGGGACTACAGGTGTGCACTACCAAACCCGGGCTAATTTTTGTATTTTTTGCAAAGACTGGGATCTCGATATGTTGTCCAGGCTGGTCTCAAACTCCTGGACTCAAACCATCCTCCCACCTCAGGCTCCCAAAGTGCTGGGATTACAGGCATGAGCTACTGTGCCCAGCCATTCTAGGTTTTTAAAGAAAATCTTAAAGTGTCTCTTAAATACTCAAAAATGAATTTGTATATTTGTATCTTTTTATTGTTGTTGCCATTATTGTATCTCTAAGTGTAAAACTTAAAAAAAGCATGTCTGAATTTATATTGTATATTTTCTTCCCTGTTTTTTTTTTTTGAGACGGAGTCTTGTTCTGTCACCCAGGTTGGAATGCAGTGGTGCGATCTCAGCTCCCTGCAAGCTCCGCCACCTGGGTTCACGCCATTCTCCTGCCTCAGCCTCCCGAGTAGCTGAGACTACAGGCGCCCGCCACCACGCCCGGCTAATTTTTTGTATTTTTAGTAGAGACGGGGTTTCACCGTGGTGTCGATCTCCTGATCTTGTGATCCACCCACCTTGGCCTCCCAAAGTGTTGAGATTGCAGGCGTGAGCCACCGTGCCCTACCTTTTTTTTTTTTTTTTCCGGAGATGGAGTCTTGCTCTGTCGCCCAGGCTGGGGTGCAGTGGCGCAATCTCAGCCCACTGCAAGCTCTGTCTCCCGGGTTCACGCCATTCTCCTGCCTCTGCTTTCTGAGTAGCTGGGACTACAGGCGCCTGCCACCACACCTGGCTAATTTTTTGTATTTTTGGTAGAGACAGGTTTTCACCCTATTAGCCAGGATGGTCTCGATCTCCTGACCTCGTGATCCGCCCTCCTCGGCCTCCCAAAGTGCCAGGATTACAGACGTGAGCCATTGCACCCGGCCTTTTTCTTCCCTTTTATTGAGCACTTCTTTTATTCATTCAACAAAAATTTTTGAGTGCCTACCATGTACTTGGCAGTGTCCTAGCTATTAGAGATGGCAGCAATCAACAGGGCACCTGAAAACCTCTGCCCTCCTAGAGCTATCATTCTGGAGGGAGGAAGATGATGGTAGAATAAAGAAGTAAATTATAACATGTTAAAAGATAAGTGCTGTGGAGAAAAACAGATCCAGCACTTGGTTAGGGAGTGCTGGAGGTGATGATGGGAGGGTCAGTCGGGAAGGTTTTGCATGGTGGGAATAAGGTTTTGCGTGGTAGCTCGTGAGCATAGGAAAGTGAAGGAAGTGAAAGGCTGAGTCAGAGGACACCCGAGGGAGGAGCATTCCAAGTGAAGGGAGGAATAAGGGCAAAGGCCTGTGTGAGGAACAGCAAGTAGCCCAGGGGTGGAAGAGGAGCAAGCAAAGGAGAGGAGTGGGAGATAATGGGTCCAGAGACTTTGTTGGGAGGACAGTGAGAGGGAGGCTGAGCAGAGGCAGATATGATCTGACCTACATTTTTTGTTTGTTTGTTTGTTTTTAAGACTAGAGTCTCGCTCTGTCACCGAGGCTGAAGTGCAGTGGCGCGATCTCGTCTCACTACGACCTCTGCCTCCTGGGTTCAAGTGATTCTCCTGCCTCAGCCTCTTGAGTAGCTGAGATTACAGGCACCTGCCACCATGCCCCGTTAATTTTTGTATTTTTAGTAGAGACGGGGTTTCACCATGTTGGCCAGGCTGATCTTGAACTCCTGACCTCAACTGATCTGCCTGCCTCGGCCTCCCAAAGTGCTGGGATTACACGTGTGAGCCACTGCGCCTGGCTGACCTACATTTTTAAAGCATGACTGTATAATCTGTTTTCAGAAGCTTGAATATTATCATTTTGGAACATACTCCCTAACACCCTATTAACAGATTCATACAACTTTATATTTTTGTGGAGCTCTTTGTATTATGGTTCTGATAGGCCTCTTCAGTAATCAGTTTTGATTTTGATCATTCTCAACATTTACAAGTTTGCTTTCACTGGCCCCCCTCGCCGCTGCCCTGCAGTCCCTTCACAATGTGAGCTGTGGTGATGGTGGGGAAGGGCCTGCCAGGGTCCTGACCCCCACCAAGGACCTCATTATCAGCCACACCCTGTTCTTTTCTCTTTGCCGGTTTTAAAGCTTGAAAGGATAAAGCTAGCCCTTGCTCAGAAAGAAGTTAGAAACCCCTGCTCCTAGGAGATAATAGTTTGTAATAAGATGTTGATACTAACATAAGTTCCCAGAATTGTTTTTAAAAAACATCCTGGCACATACTAATTAGTTGGCGTTTGCATAGGTGTTAGCATGTTAGAAATATACAGGAAAAGCTCTGTGATTTGTTTCCCCCTGGACCACTGTAGTCTCTGCTCCATGGTGTCCCCCATCCACTGGTGCCCCAGCATCCATTCTCCATGTCGCATGCCAAGCAGGCTACTCCACACACCTCTCATGGCACTTGTCCCCAGCTTCAGTGGCTTCCTGCTGTTCTTGGTATAGAACAGAGCCCTCAACAAGCACTCTCAAGGCCCCTCATGGTTTGACTGCAGCTTTGTGTCCCACCCCTCTGGCCATACTGACCTCCCTGCCACAAGTCTTGCCCGCAGGCTCCTGTCTGGAAGTCCTTTTTGCTTCTAGCTGCACAAGTATAATTAACTCCACTTCATCAGTTGGATCTTACCCCAGCTACCGCTTTTTTTTTTTTTTTTTTTTTGGAGACTGAGTCTCACTCTGTCACCCAGGCTGGAGTACAGTGGTATGATCTCGGCTCACTGCAACCTCCGCTTCCCAGGTTCAAGCGATTCTCCTGCCTCAGCCTCCTGAGTATCTGGGATTATAGGCGTGTGCCACCATGCCCAGCTAATTTTTGTATTTTTAGTAGAGATGGGGTTTCACCATGTTGGCCAGGCTGGTTTTGAACTCCTGACCTCAAGTGATCTGCCCGCCTCAGCCTCCCAAAGTGCTGGGATTACAGGCTTGAGCCACTGTGCCCAGCCCCAGGTACCACTTTCTTTGCGAGCTTTCCCAAGACTAAGTCAGATGTCCTTCTGAGTTTTCATTGCTCTGTCTGCCCCTCTTCACAGCACTCCCTGCAATGGCAAGTTTGTTGTTATTTTGTATCATTTGGTTAATGTGAGTTTCTGCAGCCTACAGCTCTGTGAAGTTAAAGGATGCTGTTTTTGCACATTGTTATATCCTCAGTACCCAGCCCGGTGGCTGGCTTCTAAGAGGAGCTCAATAAATAGGAGAAAGAAGGAAAAGCCCTCTTTGTGTTTAGAGGGGGACCTGCAGTCAGTCTGGGTAAGAACAAGGAACTATCTACTTCACTTTCCCACAAGGTCAGAGCTGGCTATTTCGGTGCCACAGGTGTCTTCTCTTTCTCATTCTTCTCCTAACCGTTCTCTCATCCCACTTCCCTGTAAACGCATAGGATGGTATGTGGCCTTGTGGAGTGTGTACCACACAGAGGGACCTAGGAAGTGTTTGCAGGCACAGGAAGACATTGCTGTTCTGGGAGGTTGTGCCTGAGTAGATACACAACTTTCCATGAATAAAGTCAACTTGTATTTGCAGGGACTGTTTACTTTGTGTTCTAAACTCATCTTAATGACTGAAATGACTGCTTTCCAAGGAGGGAGGATTAATTGCTTTATCCAATGGGAATCTCACAGTGGGGACTCCATGGAATCCACCTGGAATTAAGTAGTCAGGAGAGGACACCTTCCACACCCCTCGCTGACTGCTGGATTCTTCGTTTCTGTACAGCCTTCTCTGCTGGGTGATGAATGGGATATTTGCCAATACATTTGGTTCTTTTTTTTTTTTTTGGTGAAAGACTATCTGTAAGAAAACCAACCACTGAACTAATAGTTTAAAATATTCAACCTCACTAGTTGGGGAAGATATGGAAATTTTTTTAAAACCGTGGGGCCCCAGTCCAGCTTTGTAGCATGAGCCACTGAGGAAGGAGCTCAGGATCTGGTTTGAACAACTGCACAGTTGACTGTCCTGAAAAGGTTGAGAAACAGTGGCCTGTTTGTAAGTTACCATCTAGAGCAGTGTGTCTCCGTTTAATGTGTATCTAATCACTGGAGGCTCCTGTCTAATATTCAGAATCTGACTCAGTAGGTTGAGGGAGGCTGGAGCGTCTGCAGTCCTCATCAGCTTCCAGGTCATGCTGCTGAAACTATGAGTAGCAGGATCTTCTGGAACAACAGTGTTCATCCCAACTGCTTACCTGGAGAGCTTTTAAGCTTCTGATTTAATAGTTCTTGGATGGAGCCTGGACATTGGTAATCTTTTAATCTTCCCACTTGATTTGAATGAGCAGCCTGAGTTTTAAGAGCAGTTGATCTGTGGAGAGGTTTTTACTTCAGTGACTACACCTGAAAAAGGGATGCCTTACCAGTCACCCATTCAGGTTCAGAACTTCAGAAGGCAAACATTCTTCACAGTTTTGATGGTTTGAAGTGTCTTAGTGACCATTAGTTCCCAAACCTGGTTTTCCATCACAATCTTATTGGAACTTTTTTCTTCATTAATTACTTTTAAGATTTCTTGGTTTTGGATTTTTTTTTTGAGACAAGGTCTCGCTGTGTCACCCAGGCTGGAGTGTAGTAGCACAATCTCTGCTCACTGTAACCTCTGCCCCCTGGGCTCAAGTGATTCTCCCGCCTCAGTCTCCTTAGTAGCTGGGACCATAGGTGCCCGCCACTATGCCCGGCTCAATTTTTTATATTTTATATGACTATAAAAAATTTATATCTATATTTTATTTATATTTGTATTTTTATATTTTTAGTAGTGAGGGGGGTTTTGCCATGTTACCTCTGCCCTCCTAGAGCTATCATTCTGGAGGGAGGAAGATGATGGTAGAATAAAGAAGTAAATTATAACATGTTAAAAGATAAGTGCTGTGGAGAAAAACAGATCCAGCACTTGGTTAGGGAGTGCTGGAGGTGATGATGGGAGGGTCAGTCGGGAAGGTTTTGCATGGTGGGAGTAAGGTTTTGCGTGGTAGCTCGTGAGCATAGGAAAGTGAAGGAAGTGAAAGGCTGAGTCAGAGGACACCCGAGGGAGGAGCATTCCAAGTGAAGGGAGGAATAAGGGCAAAGGCCTGTGTGAGGAACAGCAAGTAGCCCAGGGGTGGAAGAGGAGCAAGCAAAGGAGAGGAGTGGGAGATAATGGGTCCAGAGACTTTGTTGGGAGGACAGTGAGAGGGAGGCTGAGCAGAGGCAGATATGATCTGACCTACATTTTTTGTTTGTTTGTTTGTTTGTTTTTAAGACTAGAGTCTCGCTCTGTCACCGAGGCTGAAGTGCAGTGGCGCGATCTCGTCTCACTACGACCTCTGCCTCCTGGGTTCAAGTGATTCTCCTGCCTCAGCCTCTTGAGTAGCTGAGATTACAGGCACCTGCCACCATGCCCCGTTAATTTTTGTATTTTTAGTAGAGACAGGGTTTCACCATGTTGGCCAGGCTGATCTTGAACTCCTGACCTCAACTGATCTGCCTGCCTCGGCCTCCCAAAGTGCTGGGATTACACGTGTGAGCCACTGCGCCTGGCTGACCTACATTTTTAAAG